>NC_051055.1:325694-370694 GCF_904848185.1 Acanthopagrus latus | reverse complement strand
GCGCGCACCAACTGCCGCAGCCCAGAGTGTAGAACAGCTGGGAAAAAAGGGAGAAAAATTCTCTTCAGCTCGATTTGGTTCCCACATCTTTTACTTGACATAGACAATATATGCATAGAAATGTAGGAAATCTTGTGGGCTTTCATCTGATGGTCTTATTTCAGATGTGGGACTTATGGTTTTGGATCTAGAAGCCGAGAGCGACAAGAAGTCCAACAGTTCCTCCATAAGCCGCAATGTTAATTTTGAGCCAAAATTTCTGCTGAAGAGCAGACGGTACCTTTTCTCTCTCTCGCTTCTGTGCCTTCATTTCTCACTTTCCAGAAATAAAAACAACATGACCGCGTTCAGCAACTCCTCCTCTCACTCACCATATAGATATTTCAGCTACAACCATTACAGTTTTCTTTCAAATCGGAGGCGTTTGGGAGGCGTTTTCCCATTCATCCTTATGGGGAATTTTTCAAATTTCATCCTGCTATAACTTCTGCATACTTTAAGCTAAAGAAGCCATTCAACTATTAAAATGTTCAACTTTTTAAGCTATTCCAACCTTGTACTTTTTTGCTTTTTAACTTTTCAACTTCTTTAGAAATTCAGCTTTTTCTAAACAAAATTTAACACTGAAGTAAATGGGAAAATCTTCAAATCCTCTTCCAAAGTCGTCGACTTTGCACCTCTTCCTGTCCTTCATACTTTGAGCTAGAGACACCATTCCAACTTTATAATATATAAATATTTTGGCCATAACCATTACAGTTTTTTCAAAAGTCGCAGGAGTTTGTCAGGCGTTTTCCCATTCATCCTTATGGCGACATTTTCATCTTTGGCTCTGCTCCTGCTCCAGCATGTGTGCAAACATTTTAAGCTCTTTATGCCTTTATCCTTTCACCTCTTCAACCTTTTTTCCACCTTTTTAGGCTCCTTCTGCCCTCTTACTCTACAATCTTTCTGCCTTTCCAGTCTTTTTTCACCTTTTTAAGCTCGTTCTACCCTCTTAAGCTACAGCTTTTCAACCTCTTCAGATATTGGACTTTCTGCCTTTTGATCTTTTTAAAATATTCTTTCCAGAAATATAAACAACATCACTTCATTTAACATTGTCTCCTGTTACTCATTAAATAAATATTTTGACCATAACCATTACAGTTTTTTCAAAGATCGCAGGAGTTTGTCAGGCGTTTTCCCATTCATCCTTATGGGGACATTTTCATCTTTGGCTCTGCTCCTGCTCCAGCATGTGTGCAAACATTTTAAGCTCTTTATGCCTTTATCCTTTCACCTTTTCAACCCTTTCTCACCTTTTAAAGCTCTTGCTGCCCTCTTACTCTACAACTTTTTGGCCTTTTCAGTCTTTTTTCACATTTTGATGCTCGTTCTGCCCTCTTAAGCTACAGCTTTTCAACCTTTTCAGATATTCATCTTCCTGCCTTTTCAACTCCTTCAAACATTCAACTTCATGTTCAGCTATGAAAACGTTCCACTTTTTAAACTCTTTCAGCCCTCGTCAACTTTCCTGTCTCTTCTTCTTGAAATATTCATCTTTCTGCCATTTCAACTCCTTCAACCATTCCGCTTCCTGTTCAGCTATGGAACTGTTCATCTATCAACATGTTCAACTTTTTTTTCCAGCTTTTCGAATTTTTCAACTTTTCGCCAGGTCGTTCAGCAGATTTCCGAGAGCGTTTCAGCCTGCAGCATTCACACTGTATTTTCGCAGGAAATACAATTTTTCTAGTTATTATTCTTCTTCCGTACGTTTTTTGGCTCGCTTCTCCTCCTACAAACTTTTTGCTATAAAAACCATTCAACCATCAAAATGTTCAGCTTTTTTGGGACATGATGGCTTGTATTTTTCTTTTTTCTACCTTTTCTACTTTTGGAAATATTCAGCTTTTTCTGCTAAATTTTTCCCATTCATCCTTATGGGGATTTTTTCAAATTTCATTCTGCTATAACTTCAGCATACCTTCAGCTATAGAAACCATTCAAACATGAAAATGTTCAGCTTTTTAAGCTCTTTCAACCTTGTGCTTTTCAACTTTTCAACCTTTCAACTTTTTCAAATATTAAGCTTTGTTTAAAAAAAATTTAACATTGCCGCAAATGGGAAAAGCTTCAAATCCTCTTCAAAACTCCTCGACTTTCAACCTCTTCTTCTCCCTCATACCTTGAGCTAGAGACACCATTCAAACTTTAAAATACTCACAACGCCTTGAACTATTTGCACTGTATTCAGTTTTTTAAAATCTTGTATGGTTTTGAAATCATCGCAGTTTGAGTTTGAAGGATTTTTAGCTCCTCTTCTCATTTTATAATGGGTGTGTATTGCGTCAGCTAGAGTGAGCGCGCACCAACTGCCGCAGCCCAGAGTGTAGAACAGCTGGGAAAAAAGGGAGAAAAATTCTCTTCAGCTCGATTTGGTTCCCACATCTTTTACTTGACATAGACAATATATGCATAGAAATGTAGGAAATCTTGTGGGCTTTCATCTGATGGTCTTATTTCAGATGTGGGACTTACGGTTTTGGATCTAGAAGCCCGAGAGCGACAAGAAGTCCAACAGTTCCTCCATAAGCCGCAATGTTAATTTTGAGCCAAAATTTCTGCTGAAGAGCAGACGGTACCTTTTCTCTCTCTCGCTTCTGTGCCTTCATTTCTCACTTTCCAGAAATAAAAACAACATGACCGCGTTCAGCAACTCCTCCTCTCACTCACCATATAGATATTTCAGCTACAACCATTACAGTTTTCTTTCAAATCGGAGGCGTTTGGGAGGCGTTTTCCCATTCATCCTTATGGGGAATTTTTCAAATTTCATCCTGCTATAACTTCTGCATACTTTAAGCTAAAGAAGCCATTCAGCTATTAAAATGTTCAACTTTTTAAGCTATTCCAACCTTGTACTTTTTTGCTTTTTAACTTTTCAACTTCTTTAGAAATTCGGCTTTTTCTAAACAAAATTTAACACTGAAGTAAATGGGAAAATCTTCAAATCCTCTTCCAAAGTCATCGACTTTGCACCTCTTCCTGTCCTTCTTACTTTGAGCTAGAGACACCATTCCAACTTTATAATATATAAATATTTTGGCCATAACCATTACATTTTTTTCAAAAGTCGCAGGAGTTTGTCAGGCGTTTTCCCATTCATCCTTATGGCGACATTTTCATCTTTGGCTCTGCTCCTGCTCCAGCATGTGTGCAAACATTTTAAGCTCTTTATGCCTTTATCCTTTCACCTCTTCAACCTTTTTTCCACCTTTTTAGGCTCCTTCTGCCCTCTTACTCTACAATCTTTCTGCCTTTCCAGTCTTTTTTCACCTTTTTAAGCTCGTTCTACCCTCTTAAGATACAGCTTTTCAACCTCTTCAGATATTGGACTTTCTGCCTTTTGATCTTTTTAAAATATTCTTTCCAGAAATATAAACAACATCACTTCGTTTAACAATGTCTCCTGTTACTCATTAAATAAATATTCTGACCATAACCATTACAGTTTTTTCAAAGATCGCAGGAGTTTGTCAGGCGTTTTCCCATTCATCCTTATGGGGACATTTTCATCTTTGGCTCTGCTCCTGCTCCAGCATGTGTGCAACCATTTTAAGCTCTTTCTTCCTTTATCCTCTCACCTTTTCAACCCTTTCTCACCTTTTTAAGCTCGTTCTTCCCTCTTACTCTGCAACTTTTTGGCCTTTTCAATCTTTTTTCACATTCTTAAGCTCGTTCAGCCCTCTTAAGCTACAGCTTTTCAAACTTTTCAGATATTCATCTTCCTGCCTTTTCAACACCTTCAAACATTCAACTTCATGTTCAGCTATGAAATTGTTACACTTTTTAAACTCTTTCAGCCCTCTTCAACCTTCCTGTCTCTTCATCTTCTTAAAATATTCATCTTTCTGTAATTTCAACTGCTTCAACCATTCCTCTTCCTGTGCAGCTATGGAACTGTTCAACTATCAATATGTTCAACTTTTTAACCTCTTTCGGCCTTTAACTTTGCAACTTTTCCGGCTTTTCGACTTTTTCAACATTTCGCCAGGACGTTCAGCAGATTTCCAAGAGCGTTTCAGCCTTCAGCATTCACACTGTATTTTCGCAGGAAATACAATTTTTCTAGTGTTCTTCTGGAATTTATTATTATTCTTCCGTACGTTTTTTGGCTCGCTTCTCCTTCTACAAACTTTGTGCTACAGAAACCATTCAACCATCAAAATGTTCAGCTTTTTTAGGACATGATGGCGTCTATTTTTCTTTTTTCTACCTTTTATACTTTTGCTAATATTCAGCTTTTTCTGCTAAATTTTTCCCATTCATCCTTATGGGGATTTTTTCAAATTTCATTCTGCTATAACTTCAGCATACCTTCAGCTATAGAAACCATTCAAACATGAAAATGTTCAGCTTTTTAAGCTCTTTCAACCTTGTGCTTTTCAACTTTTCAACCTTTCAACTTTTTCAAATATTAAGCTTTGTTTAAAAAAAATTTAACATTGCCGCAAATGGGAAAAGCTTCAAATCCTCTTCAAAACTCCTCGACTTTCAACCTCTTCTTCTCCCTCATACCTTGAGCTAGAGACACCATTCAAACTTTAAAATACTCACAACGCCTTGAACTATTTGCACTGTATTCAGTTTTTTAAAATCTTGTATGGTTTTGAAATCATCGCAGTTTGAGTTTGAAGGATTTTTAGCTCCTCTTCTCATTTTATAATGGGTGTGTATTGCGTCAGCTAGAGTGAGCGCGCACCAACTGCCGCAGCCCAGAGTGTAGAACAGCTGGGAAAAAAGGGAGAAAAATTCTCTTCAGCTCGATTTGGTTCCCACATCTTTTACTTGACATAGACAATATATGCATAGAAATGTAGGAAATCTTGTGGGCTTTCATCTGATGGTCTTATTTCAGATGTGGGACTTACGGTTTTGGATCTAGAAGCCCGAGAGCGACAAGAAGTCCAACAGTTCCTCCATAAGCCGCAATGTTAATTTTGAGCCAAAATTTCTGCTGAAGAGCAGACGGTACCTTTTCTCTCTCTCGCTTCTGTGCCTTCATTTCTCACTTTCCAGAAATAAAAACAACATGACCGCGTTCAGCAACTCCTCCTCTCACTCACCATATAGATATTTCAGCTACAACCATTACAGTTTTCTTTCAAATCGGAGGCGTTTGGGAGGCGTTTTCCCATTCATCCTTATGGGGAATTTTTCAAATTTCATCCTGCTATAACTTCTGCATACTTTAAGCTAAAGAAGCCATTCAGCTATTAAAATGTTCAACTTTTTAAGCTATTCCAACCTTGTACTTTTTTGCTTTTTAACTTTTCAACTTCTTTAGAAATTCGGCTTTTTCTAAACAAAATTTAACACTGAAGTAAATGGGAAAATCTTCAAATCCTCTTCCAAAGTCTTTGCACCTCTTCCTGTCCTTCATACTTCGAGCTAGAGACACCATTCCAACTTTATAATATATAAATATTTTGGCCATAACCATTACAGTTTTTTCAAAAGTCGCAGGAGTTTGTCAGGCGTTTTCCCATTCATCCTTATGGGGACATTTTCATCTTTGGCTCTGCTCCTGCTCCAGCATGTGTGCAAACATTTTAAGCTCTTTATGCCTTTATCCTTTCACCTCTTCAACCTTTTTTCCACCTTTTTAAGCTCTTTCTGCCCTCTTACTCTACAATCTTTCTGCCTTTCCAGTCTTTTTTCACCTTTTTAAGCTCGTTCTGCCCTCTTAAGCTACAGCTTTTCAACCTCTTCAGATATTGGACTTTCTGCCTTTTGATCTTTTTAAAATATTCTTTCCAGAAATATAAACAACATCACTTCGTTTAACGTCTCCTGTTACTCATTAAATAAATATTTTGACCATAACCATTACAATTTTTTCAAAGATTGCAGGAGTTTGTCAGGTGTTTCCCCATTCATCCTTATGGGGACATTTTCATCTTTAGCAGGCGTTTTCCCATTCATCCTTATGGGGACATTTAAAAAAACCGTTTGGCTTCACAAATCTTCAGCTTTTTAAGACCATTCAACCTTGCAGCCAGCATTTAATGTAATAAACCCACAAATTTAATACATTTTCCACAAAGGTAATGGCTTCAAATGTAACATGTGATTTCCCACTAATGTAATAACTATTTGGAGGGATTTATCATGTTTGTGGGGAAGTGAAAATCCTCATTATAATAACTTCTCACAAATGTAATTAAAAAAATGAATAATGGTCGTGGTTGTTGTTTTTTTGTTGTTTTTTGCCTATACATCTACTAATATTGACCGTGTCTGCAAAATCCAGCTGCTGACTCTCCACTCCGCTATCACACAGCGGATCACCCTCACCTTGTTTTAATTGTTTTGGGGCATGCTTGTGGTCTCTCTTTCTCACCGCTGTCCGTGGTGCTGAACCACAGAAGCCCTGACTGTGCATCACTACCTGCCAAGTCTATGGATCTTTCCCCTCCACTCAAAAATGTGAATGTCTAACCCAATGCCAAAAGACAAAGATAATATGTTATGTTTTAGCTTTTTAGCTTCTTCCCACTCTTTTAAGCTCTTTTAGCCCTCTTACTCTACAGCTTTTCAACCTATTCAGATATTCATCTTTCTGCCTTTTTCATCTTATTAAAATATTCTTTACAGAAATTTAAAGGACATCACCGTGTTCAGTAATCTCTCCTGTTATTCATCACAGTTTGGCAGGCGTTTGCCCATTCATTCTCATGGGAGCATTGTCATCTTCAGCTCTGCTGCTGCTCCAGCACGTGTGCACCCATTTTAAGCTCTTTCACCCCTCTTACTCTACAGCTTTTCAACCTCAGATATTGGACTTTCTGCCTTTTCATCTTTTTAAAATATTCTTTACAGAAATATAAACGATATCACATCGTTCAGCAATGTCTCCTGTTACTCATCATATAAATATTTTGCGATAAGCATTACAGTTTTTTCAAAGATAGCAGGAGTTTGTCAGGCGTTTTCCCATTCATCCTTATGGGGACATTTTCATCTTTGGCTCTGCTCCTGCTCCAGCATGTGTGCAACCATTTTAAGCTCTTTCTTCCTTTATCCTCTCACCTTTTCAACCCTTTCTCACCTTTTTAAGCTCATTCTTCCCTCTTACTCTACAACTTTTTGGCCTTTTCAATCTTTTTTCATATTTTTAAGCTCGTTCAGCCCTCTTAAGCTACAGCTTTTCAAACTTTTCAGATATTCATCTTCCTGCCTTTTCAACTCCTTCAAACATTCAACTTCATGTTCAGCTATGAAATTGTTACACTTTTTAAACTCTTTCAGCCCTCTTCAACCTTCCTGTCTCTTCATCTTCTTAAAATATTCATCTTTCTGTAATTTCTACTGCTTCAACCATTCCGCTTCCTGTGCAGCTATGGAACTGTTCAACTATCAATACGTTCAACTTGTTAAGCTCTTTCGGCCTTTAACTTTGCAACTTTTCCGGCTTTTCGACTTTTTCAACATTTCGCCAGGACATTCAGCAGATTTCCAAGAGCGTTTCAGCCTTCAGCATTCACACTGTATTTTCGCAGGAAATACAATTTTTCTAGTTATTATTATTCCTGCTTCCGTACGTTTTTCAACACTCTTCTACTCCTTCAAATCTTAAGCTATTCAAACCATTCAAATATCAAAATGTTCAGCTTTTTTAGGACATGGTGGCTTGTATTTTTCTCATTTCTATCTTTTATACTTTTGGAAATATTCAGCTTTTTCTGCCATATTTTTCCCATTCATCCTTATGGGGATTTTTTCAAATATCATTCTGCTATAACTTCAGCATACCTTCAGCTATAGAAACCATTCAAATATTAAAATGTTCAGCTTTTTAGGCTCTTTCAACCTTGTAATCTTTTTCAAATATTTAGCTTTTTCTAAAAAAAATTTAACATTGCCGCAAATGGGAAAAGCTTCAAATTCTCTTCAAAACTCATCGTCTTTCAACCTCTTCTTCTCCCTCATACATTCAGCTAGAGACACCATTCAAACTTTAAAACACTCACAAGACCTTGAACTATTACCAGTCTATTCAGTTTTTAAAAATCTTGTACGGTTTGTAAATCATGGCAGTTTTAGTTTTGAGTCGTTTTTGCTCCTCTTCTGAGTTTATAATGGGTGTGTATTGCGTCGGCTAGAGTGGGTGACATCATCAACTGCCGCACCCCAGAGTGTAGAGCAGCTCCGAAAACGGGAGAAAAAATTCTCTTCAGCTCGATTTGGATCCCAAACCTTTTACTCAACATAGACAATGTATACATAGAAATGTAGGAAATCTTATTAGCTTTCAGCTGATGGTCTCATTTCAGATGTGGGACTTACGGTTTTGGATTTCAAAGCCCGAGAGTGACAAGAAGTGAAGACGCTCTCCCATAAGCCGCAATGTTAATTTTGAGCCGAAATTTCTGGTGAAGAGCAGACGGTACCTGTTCTCTCTCTCGCGTTTGTGCCCTCATTTCTCACTTTCCAGAAATAAAAACCAGATGACCGAGTTCGGCCAGGTCTCTACTCGCTCACCATATAGGTATTATTACCCTAAACATTAAAGTTTTTTCCAAAATCTCAGGGGTTTGGGAGGAGAATTCCCATTCATTCTTATGGGGACCTCATCATTTCTGTCTCTCCTATTTCTCCAGCGTGTGTATCTCAAGAATGTGTGTGTGTGGTGCCTGAGCTACACTGTGTGACATCATCTTTAGAGTTATGAGCAGCTGGAAAATCTGGAGAAAGACTTCTCTTCAGCTGTATTTGGATCCCACATCTTTTCCTTTACATAGACGATGCAGCCATTTTAAGCTCTCTCTGCCTTTAACTTGCAACCTTTTCTGACTTTTCTCACCTTTTTAAGCTCTTTCTTGTTTTAATTTTCCAACTTTTCAGTCTTTTTTCACCTTTTTGATCTCTTCCTTCCTTTAACTTTCTACCTTTTCAGTCTTTTTTCACCCCTTTTCTCCTTTTTCTGACTTTTCTCACCTTTTTAGACTCGTTCTTACTTTAATTTTCCACCTTTTCAGACTTTTTTCACCTTTTTGAACTCTTCCTGCCTTTAACTTTCCACCTTTTTAGTCTTTTTTCACCTTTCTACGCTCCTTCTGCCCTCTCAATATACAACTTTTTGGCCTTTTCACTCTTTTTTCACCTTTTCAATCTCTTTCAGCTCTCTTACTCTACAGCTTTTTAGCCTTTACAGATATTCATCTTTCTGCCGTTGTAACTCCTTGAAAATATTCCGCTTCATGTTCAGCTATGGAACTGTTCAACTATCAATATGTTCAACTTTTTAAGCTCACTCTGCCTTTAACTTTCTACCTTTTCTGACTTTTCTAACCTTTTTAGGCCCTTTCCGGCTCCTATTTTCCGGCTTTTCAGTCTTTTTTCACCTTTTTAAGCTCTTCCTGCCCTCTTACTCTACAACTTTTCAGCCTTTTCAGTCTTTTTTCACCTTTTTAATCTCGTTCAGACCTCTTAAACTACAGCTTTTAGCCTTCTCAGATATTCATCTTTCTGCCTTTTCAACTCCTTCAAACATTCCGCTTCATGTTCAGCTATGAAAATGTTCATTTTTTCAAACTCTTTCAACCCTCTTCAACTTTTTTGTCCATTCATCTTTGTAAATGTTCATCTTTCTACCTTTTCACCTCCTTCAAACATCAAGCTTCATGTTCATCTATAGAAACTGTTCGGCCATCAGTATGTTCAACTTTTTAGGCTCGTTCGGCCTTTAACTTTTCAACTATTTCAGCTTTTCAACTTGTTCATCTTTTCGGCAGTACATTCAGCAGATTTCTCTTCAGCCTTCAGCATTCACACTGTATTTTCGTAGGAAATACAAATTTTTCTAGTTAATATTATTCTTCTTCCGTACGTTTTTTGGTGCGTTTCTTCTCCTACAAACATTGTGCTATAGAAACCATTCAAATATCAAAATGTGCAGCTTTTTAAGGACATTACTGCTTCTATTTTTCTTGTTTCTACCTTTTATACTTTTAGAAATATTTAGCTTTTTATGCTAAATTTTGCCCATTCATCCTTATGGGGATTTTTTCAAATTTCATTTTGCTATAACTTCAGCATACATTCAGCTATTGAAACCATTCAACTATTAAAATGTTTAACTTTTTTAGCTCTTTCAGCATTGTAATTTTCAACTTTTCAACTTTTCAATTTTTTCAGAAATTTAGCTTTTTCTAAAATAAATTTAACATTGCCGCAAATGGGAAAAGCTTCAAATCCTCTTCAAAACTCCTCGAATTTCACCCTCTTCTTCTGCCTCATGCTTTGAGCTAGAGACACCATTCCAACTTTAAAAGTGACTCAAAACCTTCAACTATTGGGCTTGTATTCAGGTTTTAAAAATATTGTACAGTTTTGAAATAATCACAGTTTTAGTTTTGTAAGTTTTCAGGATTTTTCGGCCGTCTTCTGAGTTTATAATGGGTGTGTATTGCGTCAGCTAGAGTGCGTGACATCATCGCTAGAGTGTAGAGCAGGTCGAACGGCTCAAGAAAAAAATTCTCTTCAGCTTGATTTAGATCCCAAACCTTTTACTCAACACAGACAATGTATACATAGAAATGTAGGAAATCTTGTTGGCTTTCAGATGATGTTCTCATTTCAAATGTACGACTAATGGTTTTGGATTTGGAAGCCCTGAAGCGACAAGAAGTCCAGCTGCCGCCCCATAAGCCGCAATGTTAATTTTGAGCCGAAATTTCTGCTGAAGAGCAGACGGTACCTGATTTGTCTCTCGCGTTAGTGCCGTCATTTCTCACTTTCCAGAAATAAAAACAACATCACCGTGTTCGGCCATGTGTCTCCTTGCTCACCATATAGATATTTTTGCCCTAAACATTAAAGTTTTTTCCAAAATCGCAGGGGTTTGGGAGGAGTTTTCCCATTCATTCTTATGGGGACCTCATCATCTCTGTCTCTCCTATTTCTCCAGCGTGTATCTCAAGAATGTGTGTGTGTGGTGCCCGAGCTACACTGTGTGACATCATCTTTAGAGTGATGAGCAGCTGGAAAATCTGGAGAAAGACTTCTCTTCAGCTGGATTTGGATCCCACAGCTTTTCCTTTACAAAGACGATGCAGCCATTTTAAGCTCTCTCTGCCTTTAACTTTCCACCTTTTCTGACTTTTCTCACCTTTTTAAGCTCTTTCTTGCTTTAATTTTCCACCTTTTCAGACTTTTTCACCTTTTTGACCTCTTTCTGCCTTCAACTTTCCACCTTTTCAGTCTTTTTTCACCTTTCTACGCTCCTTCTGCCCACTCAATATACAACTTTTTGGCCTTTTCACTCTTTTTTCACCTTTTCAATCTCTTTCACCTCTCTTACTCTACAGCTTTTTAGCCTTTACAGATATTCATCTTTCTGCCTTTTTAACTCCTTGAAAATATTCCGCTTCATGTTCAGCTATGGAACTGTTCAGCTATCAATATGTTCAACTTTTTAAGCTCTCTCTGCCTTTAACTTTCCACCTTTTCTGACTTTTCTAACCTTTTTAGGCCCTTTCTGGCTCCTACTTTCCGGCTTTTCAGTCTTTTTTCACCTTTTTAATCTCTTTCAGACCTCTTACTCTACAGCTTTTAGCCTTCTCAGATATTCATCTTTCTGCCTTTTCAACTCCTTCAAACATTCCGCTTCATGTTCAGCTATGAAAATGTTCAACTTTTCATCTCTTTCAACCCTCTTCAACTTTTCTGTCTATTCATCTTCTTAAATGTTTATCTTTCTACCTTTTCACCTCCTTCAAACATTAAGCTTCCTGTTCAGCTATGGAACTGTTCAACTATCAATATGTTCAACCTTTTAAACTCTTTCAACCTGATATGTTTTAACTTTTCAACTTCCTCAGATATTCAGCTTTTTCCAAAAAAAAATTAACACTGAAGTAAATGGGAAAATCTTCAAATCCTCTTCCAAAGGCATCGACTTTACACCTCTTCTTGTCCTTCATACTTTGAGCTAGAGACACCATTCCAACTTTATAATATATAAATATTTTGGCCCTAACTATTACAGTTTTTTCAGAAATAACAGGCATTTGTCAGGCGTTTTCCCATTCATCCTCATGGGGACATTGTCATCTTTGGCTCTGCTCCCGCTCCAGCATGTGTGCAACCATTTTAAGCTCTTAATGCCTTTATACTTTCACCTCTTCTGCCTTTTTCCACCTTTTCAAATGCTTTCTGCCGTCTTACTCTACAACTTTTCTGCCTTTACAGTCTTTTTTCACCTTTTTAAGCTCTTTCATCCCTCTTAATCTACAGCTTTTCAACCTCTTCAGATATTGATCTTTCTACCTTTTTTATCTTTTCAAAATATTCTTTACAGAAATATAAACAACATCACTGTGTTCAGCAATGTCTCCTATTACTCATCATATAAATATTTTGGCAATAAACATTACAGTCTTTTCAAAGATTGCAGGGGTTTGGCAGGCATTTTCTCATTCATTCGTATTGGGACATTACATCTTTGGCTCTGCTCCTGCTCCAGCATGTGTGCAGCCATTTTAAGCTGATCTATCTATCTATCTATTCATTCATTCTATACGAAAACCGAAATAAAATTCTTCTCATTCTTGAATGGCCTTGATCACGCACACGGCCAGAGTTCATACATGGCTCGAAGGAGCGGCACTGAGTGCGCTGCATAAACTAAGGTGGTACCCAGTGGGATATTTGGAGGCCTCCAATTCACTGTGTCGCAGCTGTGCCAAACTGAGCGAGTATTCTCCACCACTGCTGCTGTCTGTCCTCTGCTGCAGTAGCGCAGTTATGCGCGTATCCGAGTGACATCTCCGTCCCGGACGCGTTCACGTCCGGCAGGCTCTGCAGGTTTTTTTACACAGTAAATAGTAGCCCGCACAGGGATGCAAAGATTTGTGATATCAGGTCTGACACATGGACTATTTATTATTTATTATTGCCATACTTCCAATCTATATTTACAAACACTGTCTTAAAAAAAAAAAAAAATCAGATAATCGCCAAGCATGACAAAATGGCAATGTCGACTCTGATCCCGGGTTTGCCACATGTCAGACCACAACAATCCCGAGGCGCCACTTACAGACAGACGTAAGTGAGATCACAGAATCCTCTTATAACACTTCATACTGTTGAGCGATGGCCTAAACATATGACGAGGTCAGAATTCTCATTTTCCCAAACAGAACAACAAATTGCACATATTTTCTTTGCTTGAATGAAATGATTTGCCGTGGCAGACAGGTTGGTTGCCACGGCAAATTACTGTTTTGTCCCTCTGTCTATTTCACACCCCCTTTCTCCCTCACCTGCTTCTTCCTAGTGTGTGTCTGTGGGTGTGACTGCTGCAGCAGAGAGGACGTACATGTCATCATCTCAACAACTCCTGCTGGATCAACCCGGTCTATCTATCTATCTATCTGTCTATCCATTCATTCATTCATTCATTCATTCATTCATTCATTCATTCATTCTATACGAAAACCGCTCGAAGGAGCGGCACCGAGTGCGCTGCGTAAACGAAGGCCACGCGCCACTCAAAAAGCACCTGCCACATGAGCTGGAAGACTATCTATCTATCTATTCTTTCATTCCTTCCTTCCTTCCTTCCTTCCTTCCTTCCTTCATTCATTCATTCATTCATTCATTCATTCATTCATTCCTTCATTCATTCATTCATTCATTCATTCATTCATTCATTCATTCATTCATTCATTCATTCATTCGGCGGCTGTGCCAAACTGAGCGAGTATTCTCCACCATCTCATCGCGTATCGCAGTTATGCGCGTGTCCGAGAGACACCTCCATCCCGGACACGTTCAAGTCCGGCAGGCTCCGCAGGTGTTTTTATACAGTAAATAGTAGCCCGCACAAGATTTGTGATATCAGGTCTGACACATGGACTATTTATTATTTATTATTGCCATACTTCCAATCTGTATTTACAAACAAAAAATCTATCTATCCATTCATTCATTCATTCATTCATGTGCCGGCTGTGCCAAACTGAGCGAGTATTGTCCACCACTGCTGCTGTCTGTCCTCTGCTGCAGTATCGCAGTTATGCGCGTCTCCGAGTGACAGCTCCATCCCGGAAACATTCAAGTCCGACAGGCTCCGCCAGTGTTTTTTATACAGTAAATAGTAGCCCGCACAGGGATGCCAAGTTTTGTGAGAAGAATGCAGAATGCACTTATAACAACAGTCGTCCTTTTTACTGATGTACCACTGACTTAATTTCCCACAAAATGTCGGCATGACATTTGACCATCGCTACTAGACTCTCCATCAATGCGCCTTGCGTGTCTTCAGAAACTCTCAATGTATTGTGACACCAAGCACGTCCATTTTTTCCACTTTAATAATACATTTAACATACATTAAAATACATTTAAATTGAACACAAAGATTCGGGGCAAAAACAAGTGAGAAAACAGAACATTTTTAAAACTGATCAGAACTGATTAGAACTGATTATAATCCTTGTTTAATTCCTATTTTGAAACCCTTTGATTGGAAGAAAATTAAACTTAAACTAGAACAGAACACTTTGAAACTGATTGAAACCCCATTTTTTCCCCTACTCTTCTTTCTGGATAATTTCTAGTTTGGTGACAATGGTTCCCTCCATTGTTGCATTTGCATGAATTGCCCCCTTTTTTATTAGGTGGGACACTGGTTTCCAGTCATCCCTGTTTATTTGGCAGATGCAGTCATCACCCGTGAGAAGTTGGAGGAACTCCTCATCACCCTCCTCAATAACCCCCAGAATGGTCACTTCCTTTGTGGTCGTCTCTGGCTTCTGTTGAGAGATGAAATAAATATATGGCATAAGATTAGAATTCTCATTTTCCTAAACAGACTCACAAATTGAACAGATTTTCTTTGCCTGAATGATTTCCAGTGGCAGTCAGTCCTTTCTCCCTCACCTGCTTCTTTCTAGTCTGTGTCTGTGTCTGTGGGTGTGACTACTGCAGTGGAGAGATGCACTTATATCTCATCATTGCATCAACTTCTGCTAGATCAACCTGGTCTCTTTCTATTCTTGTGTGTTTTAAAACAACAATAAAAAAACACAACTAAACAAGACAGTACCTTGAAGGTCGTGTGCACTGTGGAGTGGAGAACATCCTGTTGGACCTTGAGGTGTGTTATTGTGATATGGTCGCCAGTGTTCATGAGTTTGATCGCTGCCTCCCTCCACAAGCACACTTCCTGCTTATCACAGCCCTGTTTAACAAAGGGAAATACATTTTTCTTAACAAAAACACTTATATACTACTTCTCCCTTTTCCTCCTACTGCTCTATATCCTCCTTTATCTATCTCCCCTTCTATCTTTCCCTTTATCTGTTCTTCATCCTCTTCTTCCTGCTGTACCTCATCTTTATCTTCTTTCGTCCTTCTGCCCCCTTTTTCCTTTTGACTAGTTATCCTCCTTTCTCCCCTTCTCTTCCTCTATCTCATCCATGGCATGCTAATATATGTCTAAAATGATGCAGCATCGATGTCCCTTGAAGTTTAACATATCTGGCATTGGATGTTTAAATGAGTAAAAACAGAGTATAAACCAAATACTTACATTTGAATGCGAGGTCTGCGCCACTTCGGGTCACATTTATGTATGTATGTATGTATGTATGTATTTATTCATTCTCTTAGGGCGTGCAATAAATCTTGGGATATGTGAGGTTACTTTCATGAAATCCTTATATAAACAGTTTTAAGCCTGGAACCAAGCCATAAACTACAAGATGAATTGTGACCATAACACATTAACACCTCTTTCATTCGGCCTCTCTCTATTTATCCTTCCCATCTATTGTTCATGTTCTTTAGTCAGCCCCTTTCTCTTCCCCATCTCCTCTTCCCCATCTCTACATACCCCTGAACGATACATGTGTCTTTACAGCTTACCTGCTGGATTGTGATTTTCCTTAATGGAATAGAGTCCTTGCCTGAGACAACCTTTTTCACAGGTGGTGCCTGAATGACAAGGTAGAAAATTCAGTTTCACATGTTTTATAATTATATTCCAAACTGCCTACCCCAGTACTATGGATGCTCACTGCCACTTTATCATCTTAATACTAGAAGCCATGAAAAAAACTTGCCTCGATCACTTGGCCCTCGACTGTCAATAGGCCTTGCAGGGAGGAACACTCACTCAAGGGAGTGGCATACGACCGGGGCAGTAGCAGGGCTCTTGCCTCTTGGCGTAACTCCTCTGTGACATTCATGTCACACGTTTTGAAGAACATTGTAGTTTTAGTAATATTTAGATAATACGGGGGCTGGCGTCCCCTGAGAGTGTGGCCTCTCATGAAATAAGTATTTCCAGTTTTAATTCTATTGCCGAATTCCTCAAAGATAGTCATCTTTTCGCATGTGGCGCCATCAGTGATCACAGCCACCTTGTTGTTCTTTGTAACAAGTCCCAAGAGATTACTTTGGGAGAATCCATGATTTCGATGATGTTAATCTTAATTGGGGGTGGCCTGAAATACTGATTTTCCATTCTCGTGTCTAGTAGCTTTCTGAGCGCCATTCTGAAATGACAGAAAAAACAAAAAACACACACACACAGACATGAATACGACTGAAAATGTCATTTCAAAGCTTAATCTATGATACTTAACACACAACTGGAACCTGTAACAGGGTGACCTGATAACGCAATAAATGTTTTTGTATTTTTTGTTCAGCTGCCAGCACATATAACTGCACATTTCGTTTATTCAGCATTTAGACGCTGTGCAATGACTAAAAAAGTTGAATGTGATAAATCTAATTCTATCGTAGACTTTATTTTGATACCTGTGTTTTCGGTGGAAGAGAATGTTATACATTTACACTAAGCAGATGCTTTTGGTCCAAAGTGACACATATCAAGTACATTTGTCTGTTTGTACTATTTGTTATACGAGATAATGAACCCTTTTGCAGTGCAAATGTAGTTAAACAGTGTAATTATTATTTTAATGAAAATATACATTAAATGAATAGTAATAAAACAGGGGTCACGGAGGGTCACAGAATTTGGTGCGACCCCGGAACCAACGCCTTCGTTCCGTGTTTGCACCCGGTTGTTTTAAGACCTCCTGGTGTCTGCTTGCAGCGTGGAGATCGCAGTTGCAGGCGAGCTGGACTGTAGTCCAATAAGAGGCATTCCGCTGGTAAGATGCATTGTATAGTACTATACTCATAGACTGTATAGCATGATAGAGTTTTTATTTCCCAGAAGAAAAAAAAAATAAGTATTTTTATTTTGCAACGATTGTGTCGAGGCTCTGTAATGCGCGATGCACAAACGTTAAGAAGTCAGCAGCTGGTTGGATCCCCTCCAGTCAGGTTGTCCTGTAGTTTGGGTGATCTGGCGACCCCCTGCCGTTCACCGGTTGCGAAGGTAAAGATTATTCCTATTGAATAAAGTTCATAATGTCGTTAAAGTCTTCATTTATTGTTATTATTTGTTCTCAGGTGGCCAGGATGAAGACCCCTTCACCGGCTGGACCATCCCAGACCATTAAAGCTGTCTGTCACTCTCCTCGCCCAGTTAAGGTATTTACTCCACAACAGACACACACAGAATGTTTACTGTAAAATGCTGTAACTACATTAAACTGGTTCATTTAACATCTCTGCTACTATTATCTTTCGCTGCAGTTCACAAATGTCAGTGAGTAATTGAAATAAATTTGGAAAACTTTTCTTGTATCAACTTGCTGCATTGTGTTACCTCATGTCTAGATATTAACTGGTGTTATTACTTATCACAGACCGTCGGGACACCAGTTCCCTCATCGTCCTGCTGGCCCTGGATTATCGATGACGGACTTGCCACCTCTCATTCCCCTTCTAAAGAGGTAAGGACATTTACATTTGGATTTATTGTGGGCTTAATAAAGTGTTAGAGGTGTTGTGGTTTACTTTGAACTGAAATGTAAAAGGAAGGGAAGGAAGGAGGGAATTAATTACAATTTTCTGATGTTTTCATGTGTAAATCGTGTTACACACGTACAAGGGATGTATCAGAGTTAAAGGTCCTTTAAAGCCTCCTTCAAACTTTGGTCAAGATGACAAGGGGTGACAAAGGTTTATGATGGTCTCAAAACATTTAAATTTGAAATATGGAATAATCTGTGTTAGTAATGTGTTCAAGTCAAGTATGATAATACTTAAGGTCTTTTATAAGCATAATAATCATTTGTGTATATGTAAGATTATCTATATGGTAAATTGATCAGGAAAATTTGGTGGAAATTATATTGTTTAATGTTAGTTTAGAAGATGCCACAGAAACACATTCGAGATAGATACAAGGAAGATGCCACGTTCCGCACCAGACTGTAGAAACACATTCGAGATAGATCCGAGGAAGTATGCCACGTTCCGCACCACTCAAAAGAAACACATTCGAGATAGATACAAGGAAGGATGCCACGTTCCGCACCAGACAGTAGAAACACATTCGAGATAGATACAAGAAAGGATGCCACTTTCTGCACCACTCAAAAGAAACACATTCGAGATAGATACAGGGAAGGATGCTACGTTCCGCACCACTCAAAAGAAACACATTTGAGATAGATCCGAGGAAGGATGCCACGTTCCGCACCAGACAGTAGAAACACATTCGAGATAGATCCGAGGAAGGATGCCACGTTCCGCACCACTCAAAAGAAACACATTCGAGATAGATACAGGGGAGGATGCCACGTTCGGCACCACTCAAAAGAAACACATTCGAGATAGATACAGGGGAGGATGCCACGTTCCGCACCACTGAAAAGAAACACATTCGAGATAGATACAGGGAAGGATGCCACGTTCTGCACCAGACAGTAGAAACACATTCGAGATAGATCCGAGGAAGGATGCCACGTTCCGCACCACTCAAAAGAAACACATTCGAGATAGATACAGGGGAGGATGCCACGTTCCGCACCATTCAAATGAAACACATTCGAGATAGATACAGGGGAGGATGCCACGTTCCGCACCACTCAAAAGAAACACATTCGAGATAGATACAAGGAAGGATGCCACGTTCCGCACCAGACAGTAGAAACACATTCGAGATAGATACAAGAAAGGATGCCACTTTCTGCACCACTCAAAAGAAACACATTCGAGATAGATACAGGGAAGGATGCTACGTTCCGCACCACTCAAAAGAAACACATTTGAGATAGATCCGAGGAAGGATGCCACGTTCCGCACCAGACAGTAGAAACACATTCGAGATAGATCCGAGGAAGGATGCCACGTTCCGCACCACTCAAAAGAAACACATTCGAGATAGATACAGGGGAGGATGCCACGTTCGGCACCACTCAAAAGAAACACATTCGAGATAGATACAGGGGAGGATGCCACGTTCCGCACCACTGAAAAGAAACACATTCTAGATAGATACAGGGAAGGATGCCACGTTCTGCACCAGACAGTAGAAACACATTCGAGATAGATCCGAGGAAGGATGCCACGTTCCGCACCACTCAAAAGAAACACATTCGAGATAGATACAGGGGAGGATGCCACGTTCCGCACCATTCAAATGAAACACATTCGAGATAGATACAGGGGAGGATGCCACGTTCCGCACCACTCAAAAGAAACACATTCGAGATAGATACAAGGAGGATGCCACGTTCCGCACCAGACAGTAGAAACACATTCGAGATAGGTTCAAGGAGGATGCCGCTTTCCGCACCAGACTGTAGAAACACATTCGAGATAGGTTCAAGGAGGAGACCACGTTCCGCACCAGACAGTAGAAACACATTCGAGATAGATACAAGGAAGGATGCCACGTTCCGCACCAGACAGTAGAGACACATTCGAGATAGATACAAGGAAGGATGCCACGTTCCGCACCACTCAAAAGAAACACATTCGAGATAGATACAGGGGAGGATGCCACGTTCCGCACCACTGAAAAGAAACACATTCGAGATAGATACAGGGGAGGATGCCACGTTCCGCACCATTGAAAAGAAACACATTTGAGATACATACAGGGGAGGATGCCACGTTCCGCACCACTCAAAAGAAACACATTCGAGATAGATACAAGGAGGATGCCACGTTCCGCACCAGACAGTAGAAACACATGTGAGATAGATACAAGGAAGATACCACAGAAACACATTCGAGATAGATACAAGGAAGATGCCAAGTTCCGCACCAGACAGTAGGAACACATTCGAGATAGGTTCAAGGAGGATGCCACGTTCCCCACCAGACAGTAGAAACACATTTGAGATAGATACAAGTAAGGATGCCACGTTCCGCACCAGACAGTAGAAACACATTCGAGATAGATACAGGGGAGGATGCCACGTTCCGCACCACTCAAAAGAAACACATTCGAGATAGATACAGGGGAGGATGCCACGTTCGGCACCACTCAAAAGAAACACATTCGAGATAGATACAAGGAGGATGCCACGTTCCGCACCAGACAGTAGAAACACATGTGAGATAGGTACAAGGAAGATGCCACAGAAACACATTCGAGATAGATACAAGGAAGTTGCCACGTTCCGCACCAGACAGTAGAAACACATTCGAGATAGGTTCAAGGAGGATGCCACTTTCCGCACCAGACTGTAGAAACACATTCGAGATAGGTTCAAGGAGGAGACCACGTTCCGCACCAGACAGTAGAAACACATTCGAGATAGATACAAGGAAGGATGCCACGTTCCGCACCAGACAGTAGAAACACATTCGAGATAGATACAAGGAAGGATGCCACGTTCCGCACCACTCAAAAGAAACACATTCGAGATAGATACAGGGGAGGATGCCACGTTCCGCACCACTGAAAAGAAACACATTCGAGATAGATACAGGGGAGGATGCCACGTTCCGCACCATTCAAAAGAAACACATTTGAGATACATATAGGGGAGGATGCCACGTTCCGCACCACTCAAAAGAAACACATTTGAGATAGATACAAGGAGGATGCCACGTTCCGCACCAGACAGTAGAAACACATGTGAGATAGATACAAGGAAGATACCAAAGAAACACATTCGAGATAGATACAAGGAAGATGCCACGTTCCGCACCAGACAGTAGGAACACATTCGAGATAGATACAAGGAAGGATGCCACGTTCCGCACCAGACAGTAGAAACACATTCGAGATAGATACAAGGAAGATGCCACGTTCCGCACCAGACAGTAGAAACACATTCGAGATAGATACAAGGAAGGATGCCACGTTCCGCACCAGACAGTAGAAACACATTCGAGATAGATACAAGGAAGATACCAAAGAAACACATTCGAGATAGATACAAGGAAGATGCCACGTTCCGCACCAGACAGTAGGAACACATTCGAGATAGATACAAGGAAGGATGCCACGTTCCGCACCAGACAGTAGAAACACATTCGAGATAGATACAGGGGAGGATGCCACGTTCGGCACCACTCAAAAGAAACACATTCGAGATAGATACAGGGGAGGATGCCACGTTCCGCACCACTGAAAAGAAACACATTCTAGATACAGGGGAGGATGCCACGTTCCGCACCATTCAAAAGAAACACATTCGAGATAGATACAGGGAAAGATGCCACGTTCCGCACCAATCAAAAGAAACACATTCGAGATAGATACAGGGGAGGATGCCACGTTCCGCACCAGACAGTAGAAACACATTCGAGATAGATACAAGGAAGGATGCCACGTTCCGCACCAGACAGTAGAAACACATTCGAGATAGATACAAGGAAGGATGCCACGTTCCGCACCAGACAGTAGAAACGCATTCGAGATAGATACAAGGAAGGATGCCACGTTCCGCACCAGACTGTAGAAACGCATTCGAGATAGATACAAGGAAGAATGCCACGTTCCGCACCAGACTGTAGAAATACATTCGAGATAGATACAAGGAGGATGCCACGTTCCGCACCAGACAGTAGAAACACATGTGAGATAGATACAAGGAAGAATGCCACGTTCCGCACCACTCAAAAGAAACACATTCGAGATAGATACAGGGAAGGATGCCACGTTCTGCACCAGACAGTAGAAACACATTCGAGATAGATCCGAGGAAGGATGCCACGTTCCGCACCAGACTGTAGAAACACATTCGAGATAGATACACGGGAGGATGCCACGTTCCGCACCACTGAAAAGAAACACATTCGAGATAGATACAGGGGAGGATGCCACGTTCCGTACCAGACAGTACAAACTCATTCGAGATAGGTTCGAGATAGATCCGAAGAAGGATGCCACGTTCCGCACCACTCAAAAGAAACACATTCGAGATAGATACAAGGAAGTTGCCACGTTCCGCACCAGACAGTACAAACTCATTCGAGATAGGTTCGAGATAGATCCGAAGAAGGATGCCACGTTCCGCACCACTCAAAAGAAACACATTCGAGATAGATACAAGGAAGTTGCCACGTTCCGCACCAGACAGTAGAAACACATTCGAGATAGGTTCAAGGAGGATGCCACTTTCCGCACCAGACTGTAGAAACACATTCTAGATAGGTTCAAGGAGGAGACCACGTTCCGCACCAGACAGTAGAAACACATTCGAGATAGATACAAGGAAGGATGCCACGTTCCGCACCAGACAGTAGAAACACATGTGAGATATATACAAGGAAGATGCCACAGAAACACATTCGAGACAGATACAAGGAAGTTGCCACGTTCCGCACCAGACAGTACAAACTCATTCGAGATAGGTTCGAGATAGATCCGAAGAAGGATGCCACGTTCCGCACCACTCAAAAGAAACACATTCGAGATAGATACAAGGAAGTTGCCACGTTCCGCACCAGACAGTAGAAACACATTCGAGATAGGTTCAAGGAGGATGCCACGTACCGCACCAGACAGTAGAAACACATTCGAGATAGGTTCAAGGAGGATGCCACGTTCCGCACCAGACAGTAGAAACACATTCGAGATAGATACAAGGAAGAATGCCACGTTCCGCACCACTCAAAAGAAACACATTCGAGATAGATACAGGGAAGGATGCCACGTTCAGCACCACACAAAAGAAACACATTCGAGATAGATACAGGGGAGGATGCCACGTTCCGCACCAGACAGTAGAAACACATTCGAGATAGATACAAGGAAGGATGTCAGTTTCCGCACTAGACTGTAGAAACACATTCGAGATAGATACAAGGAGGATGCCACGTTCCGCACCAGACAGTAGAAACACATGTGAGATAGATACAGTGGAGGATGCCACGTTCCGCACCAGACAGTAGAAACACTTTCGAGATAGATACAAGGAAGATGCCACGTACTGCACCAGACAGTAGAAACACATTCGAGATAGATACAAGGAAGGATGCCATGTTCCTCACCAGACAATAGAAACACATTCGAGATAGATACAAGGAAGGATGCCACGTTCCGCACCAGACAGTAGAAACACATTCGAGATAGATACAAGGAAGGATGCCACGTTCCGCACCAGACAGTAGAAACACATTCGAGATAGATACAAGGAAGGATGTCACGTTCCGCACCAGACTGTAGAAACACATTCGAGATAGATACAAGGAGGATGCCACGTTCCGCACCAGACAGTAGAAACACATGTGAGATAGATACAAGAAAGATGCCACAGAAACACATTCAAGATAGATACAAGAAAGATGCCACAGAAACACATTCAAGATAGATACAAGGAAGATGCCACGTACCGCACCAGACAGTAGAAACACATTCAAGATAGGTTCAAGGAGGATGCCACGTTCCGCACCAGACAGTAGAAACACATTCGAGATAGATACAAGGAAGAATGCCACGTTCCGCACCACTCAAAAGAAACACATTCGAGATAGATACAGGGAAGGATGCCACGTTCCGCACCACACAAAAGAAACACATTCGAGATAGATACAGGGGAGGATGCCACGTTCCGCACCAGACAGTAGAAACACATTCGAGATAGATACAAGGAAGGATGCCACGTTCCGCACCAGACAGTAGAAACACATTCGAGATAGATACAAGGAAGGATGCCACGTTCCGCACCAGACAGTAGAAACGCATTCGAGATAGATACAAGGAAGGATGCCACGTTCCGCACCAGACTGTAGAAACGCATTCGAGATAGATACAAGGAAGAATGCCACGTTCCGCACCAGACTGTAGAAATACATTCGAGATAGATACAAGGAGGATGCCACGTTCCGCACCAGACAGTAGAAACACATGTGAGATAGATACAAGGAAGAATGCCACGTTCCGCACCACTCAAAAGAAACACATTCGAGATAGATACAGGGAAGGATGCCACGTTCTGCACCAGATAGTAGAAACACATTCGAGATAGATCCGAGGAAGGATGCCACGTTCCGCACCAGACTGTAGAAACACATTCGAGATAGATACAGGGGAGGATGCCACGTTCCGCACCACTGAAAAGAAACACATTCGAGATAGATACAGGGGAGGATGCCACGTTCCGTACCAGACAGTACAAACTCATTCGAGATAGGTTCGAGATAGATCCGAAGAAGGATGCCACGTTCCGCACCACTCAAAAGAAACACATTCGAGATAGATACAAGGAAGTTGCCACGTTCCGCACCAGACAGTACAAACTCATTCGAGATAGGTTCGAGATAGATCCGAAGAAGGATGCCACGTTCCGCACCACTCAAAAGAAACACATTCGAGATAGATACAAGGAAGTTGCCACGTTCCGCACCAGACAGTAGAAACACATTCGAGATAGGTTCAAGGAGGATGCCACTTTCCGCACCAGACTGTAGAAACACATTCTAGATAGGTTCAAGGAGGAGACCACGTTCCGCACCAGACAGTAGAAACACATTCGAGATAGATACAAGGAAGGATGCCACGTTCCGCACCAGACAGTAGAAACACATGTGAGATATATACAAGGAAGATGCCACAGAAACACATTCGAGACAGATACAAGGAAGTTGCCACGTTCCGCACCAGACAGTACAAACTCATTCGAGATAGGTTCGAGATAGATCCGAAGAAGGATGCCACGTTCCGCACCACTCAAAAGAAACACATTCGAGATAGATACAAGGAAGTTGCCACTTTCCGCACCAGACAGTAGAAACACATTCGAGATAGGTTCAAGGAGGATGCCACGTTCCGCACCAGACAGTAGAAACACATGTGAGATAGATACAAGAAAGATGCCACAGAAACACATTCAAGATAGATACAAGAAAGATGCCACAGAAACACATTCGAGATAGATACAGGGGAGGATGCCACGTTCCGCACCACTGAAAAGAAACACATTCGAGATAGATACAGGGGAGGATGCCACGTTCCGTACCAGACAGTACAAACTCATTCGAGATAGGTTCGAGATAGATCCGAAGAAGGATGCCACGTTCCGCACCACTCAAAAGAAACACATTCGAGATAGATACAAGGAAGTTGCCACGTTCCGCACCAGACAGTACAAACTCATTCGAGATAGGTTCGAGATAGATCCGAAGAAGGATGCCACGTTCCGCACCACTCAAAAGAAACACATTCGAGATAGATACAAGGAAGTTGCCACGTTCCGCACCAGACAGTAGAAACACATTCGAGATAGGTTCAAGGAGGATGCCACTTTCCGCACCAGACTGTAGAAACACATTCTAGATAGGTTCAAGGAGGAGACCACGTTCCGCACCAGACAGTAGAAACACATTCGAGATAGATACAAGGAAGGATGCCACGTTCCGCACCAGACAGTAGAAACACATGTGAGATATATACAAGGAAGATGCCACAGAAACACATTCGAGACAGATACAAGGAAGTTGCCACGTTCCGCACCAGACAGTACAAACTCATTCGAGATAGGTTCGAGATAGATCCGAAGAAGGATGCCACGTTCCGCACCACTCAAAAGAAACACATTCGAGATAGATACAAGGAAGTTGCCACGTTCCGCACCAGACAGTAGAAACACATTCGAGATAGGTTCAAGGAGGATGCCACGTTCCGCACCAGACAGTAGAAACACATGTGAGATAGATACAAGAAAGATGCCACAGAAACACATTCAAGATAGATACAAGAAAGATGCCACAGAAACACATTCAAGATAGATACAAGGAAGTTGCCACGTTCCGCACCAGACAGTACAAACTCATTCGAGATAGGTTCGAGATAGATCCGAAGAAGGATGCCACGTTCCGCACCACTCAAAAGAAACACATTCGAGATAGATACAAGGAAGTTGCCATGTTCTGCACCAGACAGTAGAAACACATTCGAGATAGGTTCAAGGAGGATGCCACTTTCCGCACCAGACTGTAGAAACACATTCTAGATAGGTTCAAGGAGGAGACCACGTTCCGCACCAGACAGTAGAAACACATTCGAGATAGATACAAGGAAGGATGCCACGTTCCGCACCAGACAGTAGAAACACATGTGAGATATATACAAGGAAGATGCCACAGAAACACATTCGAGACAGATACAAGGAAGTTGCCACGTTCCGCACCAGACAGTACAAACTCATTCGAGATAGGTTCGAGATAGATCCGAAGAAGGATGCCACGTTCCGCACCACTCAAAAGAAACACATTCGAGATAGATACAAGGAAGTTGCCACGTTCCGCACCAGACAGTAGAAACACATTCGAGATAGGTTCAAGGAGGATGCCACGTACCGCACCAGACAGTAGAAACACATTCGAGATAGGTTCAAGGAGGATGCCACGTTCCGCACCAGACAGTAGAAACACATTCGAGATAGATACAAGGAAGAATGCCACGTTCCGCACCACTCAAAAGAAACACATTCGAGATAGATACAGGGAAGGATGCCACGTTCAGCACCACACAAAAGAAACACATTCGAGATAGATACAGGGGAGGATGCCACGTTCCGCACCAGACAGTAGAAACACATTCGAGATAGATACAAGGAAGGATGTCAGTTTCCGCACTAGACTGTAGAAACACATTCGAGATAGATACAAGGAGGATGCCACGTTCCGCACCAGACAGTAGAAACACATGTGAGATAGATACAGTGGAGGATGCCACGTTCCGCACCAGACAGTAGAAACACTTTCGAGATAGATACAAGGAAGATGCCACGTACTGCACCAGACAGTAGAAACACATTCGAGATAGATACAAGGAAGGATGCCATGTTCCTCACCAGACAATAGAAACACATTCGAGATAGATACAAGGAAGGATGCCACGTTCCGCACCAGACAGTAGAAACACATTCGAGATAGATACAAGGAAGGATGCCACGTTCCGCACCAGACAGTAGAAACACATTCGAGATAGATACAAGGAAGGATGTCACGTTCCGCACCAGACTGTAGAAACACATTCGAGATAGATACAAGGAGGATGCCACGTTCCGCACCAGACAGTAGAAACACATGTGAGATAGATACAAGAAAGATGCCACAGAAACACATTCAAGATAGATACAAGAAAGATGCCACAGAAACACATTCAAGATAGATACAAGGAAGATGCCACGTACCGCACCAGACAGTAGAAACACATTCAAGATAGGTTCAAGGAGGATGCCACGTTCCGCACCAGACAGTAGAAACACATTCGAGATAGATACAAGGAAGAATGCCACGTTCCGCACCACTCAAAAGAAACACATTCGAGATAGATACAGGGAAGGATGCCACGTTCCGCACCACACAAAAGAAACACATTCGAGATAGATACAGGGGAGGATGCCACGTTCCGCACCAGACAGTAGAAACACATTCGAGATAGATACAAGGAAGGATGCCACGTTCCGCACCAGACAGTAGAAACACATTCGAGATAGATACAAGGAAGGATGCCACGTTCCGCACCAGACAGTAGAAACACATTCGAGATAGATACAAGGAAGGATGCCACGTTCCGCACCAGACTGTAGAAACACATTCGAGATAGATACAAGGAAGAATGCCACGTTCCGCACCAGACTGTAGAAATACATTCGAGATAGATACAAGGAGGATGCCACGTTCCGCACCAGACAGTAGAAACACATGTGAGATAGATACAAGGAAGAATGCCACGTTCCGCACCACTCAAAAGAAACACATTCGAGATAGATACAGGGAAGGATGCCACGTTCTGCACCAGACAGTAGAAACACATTCGAGATAGATCCGAGGAAGGATGCCACGTTCCGCACCAGACTGTAGAAACACATTCGAGATAGATACAGGGGAGGATGCCACGTTCCGCACCACTGAAAAGAAACACATTCGAGATAGATACAGGGGAGGATGCCACGTTCCGTACCATTCAAAAGAAACACATTTGAGATAGATACAGGGGAGGATGCCACGTTCTGCACCACTCAAAAGAAACACATTCGAGATAGATACAAGGAAGGATGCTACGTTCCGCACCAGACAGTAGAAACACATTCGAGATAGATACAAGGAAGGATGCCACGTTCCGCACCAGACAGTAGAAACACATGTGAGATAGATACAAGGAAGATCCCACAGAAACACATTCAAGATAGATACAAGGAAGATGCCACGTACTGCACCAGACAGTAGAAACTTATTTGAGATAGATACAAGGAAGGATGCTACGTTCCGCACCACTCAAAAGAAACACATTCGAGATAGATACAGGGAAGGATGCCACGTTCCGCACCAGACAGTAGAAACGCATGTGAGATAGGTACAAGGAAGATGCCACAGAAACACATTCGAGATAGATACAAGGAAGATGCCAAGTTCCGCACCAGACAGTAGAAACACATTCGAGATAGGTTCAAGGAGGATGCCACGTTCCCCACCAGACAGTAGAAACACATTCGAGATAGATACAAGGAAGGATGCCACGTTCCGCACCAGACTGTAGAAACATATTCAAGATAGATACAAGGAAGGATGCCACTTTCCGCACCAGACTGTAGAAACACATTCGAGATAGATACAAGGAAGATGCCACGTTACGCATCAGACAGTAGAAACAGATTCGAGATAGATACAAGGAAGGATGCCACGTTCCGCACCAGACTGTAGAAAAACATGTGAGATATATACAAGGAAGATGCCACAGAAACACATTCGAGATAGGTTCAAGGAGGATGCCACGTACCGCACCAGACAGTAGAAACACATTCGAGATAGGTTCAAGGAGGATGCCACGTTCCGCACCAGACAGTAGAAACACATTCGAGATAGATACAAGGAAGAATGCCACGTTCCGCACCACTCAAAAGAAACACATTCGAGATAGATACAGGGAAGGATGCCACGTTCCGCACCACACAAAAGAAACACATTCGAGATAGATACAGGGGAGGATGCCACGTTCCGCACCAGACAGTAGAAACACATTCGAGATAGATACAAGGAAGGATGTCAGTTTCCGCACTAGACTGTAGAAACACATTCGAGATAGATACAAGGAGGATGCCACGTTCCGCACCAGACAGTAGAAACACATGTGAGATAGATACAGTGGAGGATGCCACGTTCCGCACCAGACAGTAGAAACACTTTCGAGATAGATACAAGGAAGATGCCACGTACTGCACCAGACAGTAGAAACACATTCGAGATAAATACAAGGAAGGATGCCATGTTCCTCACCAGACAATAGAAACACATTCGAGATAGATACAAGGAAGGATGCCACGTTCCGCACCAGACAGTAGAAACACATTCGAGATAGATACAAGGAAGGATGCCACGTTCCGCACCAGACAGTAGAAACACATTCGAGATAGATACAAGGAAGGATGTCACGTTCCGCACCAGACTGTAGAAACACATTCGAGATAGATACAAGGAGGATGCCACGTTCCGCACCAGACAGTAGAAACACATGTGAGATAGATACAAGAAAGATGCCACAGAAACACATTCAAGATAGATACAAGAAAGATGCCACAGAAACACATTCAAGATAGATACAAGGAAGATGCCACGTACCGCACCAGACAGTAGAAACACATTCAAGATAGATACAAGGAAGAATGCCACGTTCCGCACCAGACAGTAGAAACACATTCGAGATAGATACAAGGAAGAATGCCACGTTCCGCACCACTCAAAAGAAACACATTCGAGATAGATACAGGGAAGGATGCCACGTTCCGCACCACACAAAAGAAACACATTCGAGATAGATACAGGGGAGGATGCCACGTTCCGCACCAGACAGTAGAAACACATTCGAGATAGATACAGGGGAGGATGCCACGTTCCGCACCACTGAAAAGAAACACATTCGAGATAGATACAGGGGAGGATGCCACGTTCCGTACCATTCAAAAGAAACACATTTGAGATAGATACAGGGGAGGATGCCACGTTCTGCACCACTCAAAAGAAACACATTCGAGATAGATACAAGGAAGGATGCTACGTTCCGCACCAGACAGTAGAAACACATTCGAGATAGATACAAGGAAGGATGCCACGTTCCGCACCAGACAGTAGAAACACATGTGAGATAGATACAAGGAAGATCCCACAGAAACACATTCAAGATAGATACAAGGAAGATGCCACGTACTGCACCAGACAGTAGAAACTTATTTGAGATAGATACAAGGAAGGATGCTACGTTCCGCACCACTCAAAAGAAACACATTCGAGATAGATACAGGGAAGGATGCCACGTTCCGCACCAGACAGTAGAAACGCATGTGAGATAGGTACAAGGAAGATGCCACAGAAACACATTCGAGATAGATACAAGGAAGATGCCAAGTTCCGCACCAGACAGTAGAAACACATTCGAGATAGGTTCAAGGAGGATGCCACGTTCCCCACCAGACAGTAGAAACACATTCGAGATAGATACAAGGAAGGATGCCACGTTCCGCACCAGACTGTAGAAACATATTCAAGATAGATACAAGGAAGGATGCCACTTTCCGCACCAGACTGTAGAAACACATTCGAGATAGATACAAGGAAGATGCCACGTTACGCATCAGACAGTAGAAACAGATTCGAGATAGATACAAGGAAGGATGCCACGTTCCGCACCAGACTGTAGAAAAACATGTGAGATATATACAAGGAAGATGCCACAGAAACACATTCGAGATAGGTTCAAGGAGGATGCCACGTACCGCACCAGACAGTAGAAACACATTCGAGATAGGTTCAAGGAGGATGCCACGTTCCGCACCAGACAGTAGAAACACATTCGAGATAGATACAAGGAAGAATGCCACGTTCCGCACCACTCAAAAGAAACACATTCGAGATAGATACAGGGAAGGATGCCACGTTCCGCACCACACAAAAGAAACACATTCGAGATAGATACAGGGGAGGATGCCACGTTCCGCACCAGACAGTAGAAACACATTCGAGATAGATACAAGGAAGGATGTCAGTTTCCGCACTAGACTGTAGAAACACATTCGAGATAGATACAAGGAGGATGCCACGTTCCGCACCAGACAGTAGAAACACATGTGAGATAGATACAGTGGAGGATGCCACGTTCCGCACCAGACAGTAGAAACACTTTCGAGATAGATACAAGGAAGATGCCACGTACTGCACCAGACAGTAGAAACACATTCGAGATAAATACAAGGAAGGATGCCATGTTCCTCACCAGACAATAGAAACACATTCGAGATAGATACAAGGAAGGATGCCACGTTCCGCACCAGACAGTAGAAACACATTCGAGATAGATACAAGGAAGGATGCCACGTTCCGCACCAGACAGTAGAAACACATTCGAGATAGATACAAGGAAGGATGTCACGTTCCGCACCAGACTGTAGAAACACATTCGAGATAGATACAAGGAGGATGCCACGTTCCGCACCAGACAGTAGAAACACATGTGAGATAGATACAAGAAAGATGCCACAGAAACACATTCAAGATAGATACAAGAAAGATGCCACAGAAACACATTCAAGATAGATACAAGGAAGATGCCACGTACCGCACCAGACAGTAGAAACACATTCAAGATAGATACAAGGAAGAATGCCACGTTCCGCACCAGACAGTAGAAACACATTCGAGATAGATACAAGGAAGAATGCCACGTTCCGCACCACTCAAAAGAAACACATTCGAGATAGATACAGGGAAGGATGCCACGTTCCGCACCACACAAAAGAAACACATTCGAGATAGATACAGGGGAGGATGCCACGTTCCGCACCAGACAGTAGAAACACATTCGAGATAGATACAAGGAAGGATGCCACGTTCCGCACCAGACAGTAGAAACACATTCGAGATAGATACAAGGAAGGATGCCACGTTCCGCACCAGACAGTAGAAACACATTCGAGATAGATACAAGGAAGGATGCCACGTTCCGCACCAGACAGTAGAAACGCATGTGAGATAGGTACAAGGAAGATGCCACAGAAACACATTCGAGATAGATACAAGGAAGATGCCAAGTTCCGCACCAGACAGTAGAAACACATTCGAGATAGGTTCAAGGAGGATGCCACGTTCCCCACCAGACAGTAGAAACACATTCGAGATAGATACAAGGAAGGATGCCACGTTCCGCACCAGACTGTAGAAACATATTCAAGATAGATACAAGGAAGGATGCCACTTTCCGCACCAGACTGTAGAAACACATTCGAGATAGATACAAGGAAGATGCCACGTTACGCATCAGACAGTAGAAACAGATTCGAGATAGATACAAGGAAGGATGCCACGTTCCGCACCAGACTGTAGAAAAACAATCGAGATAGATACAGGGAAGGATGCCACGTTCCGCACCAGACAGTAGAAACACATTCGAGATAGATACAAGGAAAGATGCCACGTTCCGCACCACTCAAAAGAAACACATTCGAGATAGATACAGGGACGGATGCCACGTTCCGCACCAGACAGTAGAAACACATTGGAGATAGGTTCAAGGAGGAGGCCACGTTCAGCACCAGACAGTAGAAACACATTCGAGATAGATACAAGGAAGGATGCCACGTTCCGCACCAGACAGTAGAAACACATTCGAGATAGATACAAGGAAAGATGCCACGTTCCGCACCACTCAAAAGAAACACATTCGAGATAGATACAGGGACGGATGCCACATTCTGCACCAGACAGTAGAAACACATTCGAGATAGATCCGAGGAAGGATGCCACGTTCCGCACCAGACTGTAGAAACACATTCGAGATAGATCCGAGGAAGGATGCCACGTTCCGCACCACTCAAAAGAAACACATTCGAGATAGATACAGGGGAGGATGCCACGTTCCGCACCACTCAAACGAAACACATTCGAGACAGATACAGGGAAGGATGCCACGTTCCGCACCACTCAAAAGAAACACATTCGAGATAGATACCAGTCAGATACAGTGTTTCAGAGCAGATAAAAATTTGTCATGTCTCAGAGATACAACACGGATCAAAGCTATAGCCAAGAGAAAAAGCAAGATTTCAATCTCAGATATCATAGCGATCCGGAATTTAGACTTCGTTTTAGTCAACATTGTAACCAGTGGAGCGGAACCAAATTGGCCACAAATGCTGCCTTTAGCATATTTTTCAAGATGCAGAGAGCACTTAGAATCAGGAGAAAATACAGACAAATTGTGCCCCACCGCCCCAAGCCCCTGATTGATCCGGTGATGGAAGCAGCCATAGCTGTCTTTCGTGAGTCCATTAGACATGGACCCACATACATTTGTACCGTTTGCAACAGAACCATGTTTCCTAATCAGGTCAAAGAATGCAAAAGACAAAAATATTGTAAACACACAAAAGTTGCAGCAGCATGCTTGACAGGAAACTGTTCACTTTTGTGACAGTGACTGCTCTACCCCTTGCTCTGTGCCACAAGAAAGACTGCATGAGTGGATATGCTACACCTGCGACAGCCACGTTAGCAGAGGATGCATACCACCCATGGCAGTTGTAAACAATTTGGAGTTGGCGCCCATCCCCCCAGAATTGGCTGCACTTAATGTGCTTGAGAGGCAGCTGATTGCAAAAATCTTGCCATTTGCAAAAATTGTTGCTCTGCCAAAAGGCCAACAGAGAGCAGTCCACGGAGCTGTTGTGTGCGTTCCATCAGAGGTGGAAGCGACCGTCAACAGTCTCCCAAGGCCCAGAGCAGAAGCGCAGCTGCTTCAAGTAAAATTGAAAAGGCACATCAAATACAAAGGTTACAAGCAATTTTACAAAGTTAATATGAATGTGCTCACTGGCCTTGCGAAATTGAAAGAGACACATTTAGAATATAAAGACGTGTTTATCGATGAGACTGCAACTTTTGACTGTCTGCTCAAAGAAGAGGAACCCAGACAGGAAGAGGAGCTCAGACAAGAAAAGGAGCCCAGCATCCAAGAGGAAGATAGGGATGTCGATTTGGAGGAAATTTTTAAAAGCCAAAACGAGCCGGGACAGTTAGAGGCAGATGAGGAAGAACAGGAGGAGCTGAGACCAGGCCTCTCCCTGGACACTTGCATGCAGCCCCCCGACATTGCACAGGAAATTCTTTCATATGGCGATGGAGTCTTTAGTGTTGCACCCGCGCAAGGCAACAAACCGGTTGGTTTTTTCACCATACCCAAGTTAGAGGCCATGGCTTTTCCTGTACAATTTCCAACAGGAGAGAACACGTTAGATGAAGCTAGAACCGTCTCCCTGTCCCCGAGCCTCTACTTTAATTCTAGGCTCTTTGCTGCAGATACGCGTTTTGCAAGTGACCAGAGTTATCTTTTCTTTGCGCAGTTTGTTACAGAGACTCACCTCGCGACAAATAGTATATCTATACAAATGCGCAAAGGAAAGTCGAAAACCAAAGACGGCCGTAGGATTAACAATGTCATGCTCCAGGACAAGGATGAGGTAGAACGGCTCATCATGAGCCAAGATGCAACCAGGTTCATGCAGCCTCTTAGAGGCACTCCAGCCTATTGGAATAAAACACTTAAAGATGTGCACGCCATGGTTCGTCAAATTGGAAAACCAACATTTTTTGCCACGTTCTCCACTGCTGAGATGAGATGGCCTGAGTTCATAGAGGCCATCAAAGCTCAGCAAGGTGAACAAGGGCTGTTTTCAGATTTGGATTGGAAATCAAAATGGGACATTCTGAGAAGTAACCCCATCACAGTAATGCGCATGTTTGAAAAGAGAGTAGAGGCTCTCATGACGAACCTCATCCTCTCTCCTTCACAGCCGATTGGTGAAGTGGAAGATTATTTTTATCGCGTTGAGTTCCAAGCTAGGGGAAGCCCACACATCCACATGCTCATTTGGATAAAAGATTCACCTAAATTTGAAGAGGACCCTGATAGACACATCATGGAATTTATAGATAGATACATTAGTTGCAAAATGCCCGACCCTGACACAGATCCGGAACTCCACAAAATAGTGTCAGAGGTTCAGGTGCACAGCAGGAAACATTCAAAGTCCTGTAAGAAGGGAAATGTAGCCTGCAGGTTCGGCTTTCCAAAACTACCGATGGATAAAACATTCATCACCAGGCCCCCCACTATTAATTGCCACCAAAAAGAGGATCAAGATGATGCAGACTTCGAAGCGCAAATAGAGGAGCAGAAAAGGGCCCTCGCAGAAAGGCAAAAATTGGCTAAACAAACGCTCCAACCAGTTAGAGATCTGCTTATGGATCCAGGCGCTTCGTTCAGCAGTTTGACAGACTTGCTTTGCCAGTGCAACTTAACTTACGAGCAATACTTTGCCGCCGCGCAGCGCCTGGCAAACACCCATGTCGTGATGCTGAGGCGCCATCCAAATGATTGTTGGGTTAATGCCTACAATCCTGATTTGCTTAGAGCATGGAACGCAAACATGGACATCCAGTACGTCATAGACGACTACAGCTGCATCATGTACATGATGTCATATGTAGCGAAACCGGAGCACGAGATGACGGAATTCCTTAAGAACGTCATCAAGGATGTAAAGACATCTGATGTTAACAAGCGCGACGAAATGAAACAAATTATGCAGGCCTACTCTAAACACAGAGAGGTCAGCGCTCAAGAGGCTGTAGCCCGTACCTGCAGCTTACGCCTCAAGAAGTGCTCCCGATCCGTGGTGTTTATTCAGACCGATGAGGAAGGTCTGAAAATGAGTCACCCTATGAGTAGACTGGAAAGAATGGAACCCAGATCAGTGGATGTATGGATGTCGGGGTTGCCTGAAAAATACGTCAACAGACCTCTCACTCGAGAGTTTGAACGTATGTGCCTGGCCGAGTTCGCGTCAGACTACAAGGTAGTCTACGGCCGGCAAACAGAAAGCCCGAATGCCATTCCATTGTTGAACGATGAAGGATTTATTCAAAAGAGAACCGTAGGAAAACCAGCAATCATTAGATTTACTCGCTTCTCTGAGGAAAAAACTCCAGAGAAGTTTTATAGAAGATTGCTGAAACTTTATCTCCCACATCGATCCGACGCCGATCTGAGAGATGAAGCGTACCCCACTTATGAAGAGTTTTATAAGTGTAGCGACAAGTGGGGTATGAGAGTAGAGGAAATAGTGAGGCACAACAAAAAACGTTATGAGGGCCAAGGAAAAAACATGGAAGCTGCGTTTCAACAGCTTCAGGTGTGCGGTCCTCTCGTGAATGCTTGGAACTCTTTTGCGCCCGAAGTTGAAGTTGACCGGCTGGAGTGCCTGGCTGAATGTGAACCTCGCGATCAGGAGCAAAACGGTGAAGATGTCCCAGAATTCGGCACTAAGAAGGATAAGGGGAGCTCTATGCCTAGAATAGATGCTCCAGAGTTGAGTCCAGACTTTGTTAGGAAAATGTACCAAAGTCTGAATGAAACTCAGGCTTCCGTTTTCTACACTGTTCGACAGTGGTGTTTTGAACTAGTCTGGGGCCACAATCCAGAACCATTTTATTACTTCCTGTCGGGAGGGGCTGGATGTGGCAAATCGCATGTGATTAAGTGCATTCACCACGAGGCAACGAGAATTCTGCGCGAGCTCCCGAGATTTCGGGACCACGCAGACATGTCCCAACCCGCAGTGCTGCTGACCGCATTCACAGGTACAGCAGCATTTAACATATCAGGCAACACGTTGCACTCCATTCTCAAATTACCAAGGTCCTTGAAGCCACCTTATCAAGGTCTTGGGAATGCACTCGACGAAGTCAGAGCAACACTGGCGAACGCTGAGATTCTCATCATCGATGAGATATCCATGGTCTCTAAAGAGCTATTTGCCTACGTGCATTGGCGATTTCAGCAGATCAGGGGTAATCGGAAGCCATTTGGAGGCATGTCTGTCCTTGCTGTAGGTGACTTTTATCAACTGCCGCCCCTTGGTAAAGCCAAGCCACTGTGTGTGTACGAGGAGACTGAGTTCGATCTCTGGAAGGATAACTTCAAAATGGTCACCCTGACAGAGATCATGCGACAGAAAGAAGATCGAGCTTTTGCTGAACTCTTGAACTGCCTCATGGTGAAGCAAAAGGAAGATTCTTTGTTGGATGAAGACAGGCTCTTGCTTACACAGGCAGTGGCTGATAGTCAGCATTGCCCAGCACTGAGTCTACACATCTACGCCACAAACAAAGAAGTAGACCGTCACAACGCCGACATCGTAACTGCTTCCTACAAGGATGCGATTGGCGTTGCAGCTCGTGATTTTCGAAAAGACCCCAGAACTGGCTGCATGACGTTTGTGTCTGGGGAAATTAAAGGACACAAGCGAGATTTGCCCGACAACATAATGGCTGCTCAAGGGCAGAGATACCGCAAAAAAATCTTAGGTCCCTCAGATGACTCAGTGTACATCGAAAGATCTGAGGAGAACCTAAGTAACAAGAAAGGGATTGTTCGCTGGCAGTTCCCCATGAAATTAGCTTTTGCTTGTACGGCCCACAAAGTTCAAGGAATGACCATGCCGTCGGCGGTTGTGTGTCTGAAGCGTGTTTTTGAACCTGGTATGGCGTACGACCTCGCTTCAAGGTCTCACCATCCTTGACTTTGATGAGAAAAAAATTTATGCTGACCCCAAGATCAAGACAGCCCTGGAAAGTATGCCTCATGCATCTTTCCAGAGCTGTAGACCATTGTTAACGTTTTTGAAATCTATACAACAAACGCCAAAGGTTTTGACAATTGTCCACCACAACACGCAGGGTCTGCCATGTCACATGGTGGACCTGAAAGCACATCACGAGCTCCAACAAGCAGATGTGCTTTGCCTTACAGAGACACATTTGTCAGGGTCCTCTGTAGCTGAAATTTTTCAATTGGAGGGGTACACCATGTTCACACGTAGCAGACAGCTGTCTTACAACAGCTGTGTGAACATGGCCAAAAAAGAGGGAGGTGGAGTTGCGATGTACTGTAGAGACACTGTGCAAGCAGAGCCTCGCAGGTACATGCAACAGGTCACTGATTTGGAGTTTGTTGTCCTTAAAATTGAGGCTCCAGTCAAAGTGCTAATAGCGACTGTGTACAAACCGCCAAGTTTTCAACTGGGAATCTTTCTCCAAAACTTGAAAAACCTCTTGGACTCATTGGACATGTTAAATCACCAGCCCATCATTGTTTGTGGCGATTTTAATGAGGACCACCTTTCAAAGGGAAAAAAAAGTATCAAAGATTTGTTTCAGTCCAGAGGTTACACTCAATTAGTAGCAAATTCGACAACCGAAAAGAACACACTGATTGATCACATTTACATTTCACATCCTGATAAATGTCTTCAATCAGGTGTTCTCCAAACATATTACAGTTACCACAGTCCAGTTTATTGTATTTTGACTGAGTAATGACTTATCTCCAGCTGTTACGTCCAAGACCTGTTGTGCCACGTTTTTACAGTGTACCAGGAGCTGTGGTCCTCTCCGGGTGAGTATAGCATCCGAGTGTTTCTGATTTCAGTTTGTGGTTGATCTCCCTGGTTAGTTAGGGAGTGTGCCAGCTGGGCAGAGCAATCTGTCCTTCCATCGGTGTACTATTTGTTATTTTGCCTTTTTTATTTTCGAGGCAATCCTGGGTGGAGACATGTTTCTCTGGTGGGGGCGAGCATTTCAGGGCCTTGGTCATTTGGCTGAGGTTTACTGAAGTTTTGCTTTAAAGAAGCCTCGAGCCCAGCACGTCTCAGAAGATAGTTAGGTTTAGTTTGGAGTTAGGCAGGTACCAGGGGGCTTGCTTCATTTGCACTCGGAGATTTGCTCACTAGTGATTGATGTCATTTATTTCACTATTTGGTCTTGTTTAGTCTTTTAGTGTGTTTTAGTCTTATGTAATTGTTTTTCATATGTATGTGGTTGCAGTGGCATGTCTTGGCTGGAAATAGTTTAATTGTATAATGTAAATGTGTATGTATGTATTTGTTTATTTTAGAATGGGGTCAGCAACTTTTTTCATGTTCTTATTATCTCTTGAGATGATGAGAACGACCGGGCCAGTGTGTTAAATGTTTTGTAATTAATAATTTTGTAAATGCCTTTAAACATTTTTTTAATATATTTATCATGTATTTATTGACATTGTAAAATCTTAACTCATGATGTTCTCATCTATTTAGATGAGAATGGCATGTGTAAGATATGATGTAAGCTGCAATGTAATAGCTAAGCTCATGTAAGAATTACATTGGCTAAGCTAAGCTTACATAATTGATCATGTAATTATGTAATTTAAGGATGTATGTTTAATGAATCATGTGTTTTTCTTTTATTATTCATGTAATGTAATTGTTTTTTTTTTTATTGTGTTTTTTTTTGTTTTTTTGTTTTTTTCTGCTGGGTTGTTGTCACCACATTAGCTACGCTAATCTTAGCTAATGTAGTGTAGGAGTGTCAGAGAGATGCAGACCAAGCTGCATGTCAAACCAGGTGCATAACAAAGTAAGTATGTCTCTTTTTGTTTTTTGTTTTTTAAGTGATTGACTTGCATTGAGTGATTTAACTTGATGATGTCATTGTCTTTCTAGGATGATCCAGTGAGAAGGACCCTCTCTCCAGCAAAGACAACAACCCAGAAGAAAATACGGGAAGTAATATTTCATTAAATTCTCAGCTTTCACTTAAAATGTTTACATCAGTCTTTTGAACCTGTAACTAATTTATGTCTTTTCAATCTGGCAAAATTTATACAGACTACAAGAAGAAGACCTCCAGAGGACTGCAGCAACAATAAGGGAAGTAATGTTTCCTTTAATTCTCAACTTTCACTTCAAATGTTTCCATCAGTCTTTTGAACCTGTAACTAATTTATGTCTTTTCAATCTGGCAAAATTTATACAGACTACAAGAAGAAGACCTCCAGAGGACTGCAGCAACAATAAGGGAAGTAATGTTTCCTTTAATTCTCAACTTTCACTTAAAATGTTTACATCAGTCTTTCGAACCTGTAACTAATTTGTCTTTTCAATCTGGCAAAATGTATACAGACTACAGGAAGAAGACCTCCAGAGGACTGCAGCAACAATAAGGGAAGTAATGTTTCCTTTAATTCTCAACTTTCACTTCAAATGTTTCCATCAGTCTTTTGAACCTGTAACTAATTTATGTCTTTTCAATCTGGCAAAATGTATACAGACTACAGGAAGAAGACCTCCAGAGGACTGCAGCAACAATAAGGGAAGTAATGTTTCCTTTAATTCTCAACTTTCACTTAAAATGTTTACATCAGTCTTTCGAACCTGTAACTAATTAATGTCCTTTAAATCTAACAAAAGTGATCCAGGAAGAAGACCTCCAGAGGACTGCAGCAAAAATAAGGGAAGTAATACTGTTTTCTCTTCAAATGTTCACACGATGATTTTGAACTAATTCGTGTCTCACTCTCCACTGAAGAGACAACAACTCTCAGACTCAGGATGAAGACCTCCAGGAAGAAGGCCTCCTGTGCTTGTTTTTTGGAGAGAAATAAATGTCATCTCTGTTACAAGATGTCGGTGTATGCCTGTTGAATTATTATTTGCAAGTTTAGTTTTAGTTTTTAACAATGAAAAGATGAAGACGCTGAGAATGAATGGTAGGTGGTGAAATGAACACGTTGTAGCATTGCATTGTAGTATCATACCTTTGACAATCCTCATTTCCCATTGACAGTGAATGGGGCTGAGTGAAAAAAAATGAAACTTTGTTTTTCAGACATCGACATCTCTGGCATACTTTAACCTGGACACACCATTCGAAGTTTAAAATGTGGATACAAGTCCAAATTATCAATGTGGGATTCAACTTTTTTGGTAGCTTTCATAGTTTTTTCGACCCGGGGCAAAGCGCACAGCCCACTCTCGCGATTCCCCGGCGGGGAATTGTCTAGTTAGTGGGCTGTGCTCGCCAGCCCACTATGGACACCTCTATAGCTCTGCTATAGGGTGTCCATAGTGGGCTGTGCGGAGCACAGCCCACTATTACTATTGCTCGCGCCTCTTCTTAATAATAATATTTTTCATCCTCCCGCTCGTTTTTGGCACTTAACTAGTCCCGCACCGTTTGTCGCACCAACACAAAAATATACCAAAACGTGCGTCTCGATCTGACTCGGTATGCTATCATTCAGATTTTTGAAATTCGAATTTTTCGCGTCGTAAGACGCGAAAAACTGCGAAAAATTTCCCATAAGGAATGAATGGGACGAGGTCAAAAATGTCGCAAATCTGCAACGTTTTTCAAACATCTCCTGCTCGGGCATACTTTCGCCTAGAAACACCATTCCAACTTTAAAACGTAGGCACAGGTCTCGTCTATTTAAGTTGTATTTGAACTTTTTTCCTACGATGTATAGTTTTTGAACTGTGACCCTTTAACGATGATGAGTGATTTGGGGAAAATTCAGGGTTTTCAATGAGTGTGTATGGCGGAATGTTCGTGCAGCAGAGTGCAGGAGACCAACTGACAGAGTGAGAGAGTCTCAAAAAAAGCCTCAGAAATTTTCTCTTTCCGTGACGATCCCGGCCACAAATTACGCTCAAAAACAGTGATACTTTCCAGAGTTGTAGCCACACTTGTCTTCTCTCTCACAATGCGTCCGCTTTTTCGGTCGGATTTACGGTTTTTGAATTATCTGCCTCTGACCGACCAGAGTAGCTCTCACTGGCTCCATTTACTCCAATGTTAATCGGGAAGAGGATTTTCGAAACTGCTCCCTTTTTCCAACTCGCTCCCGTTTCCACATTTCTGACACAAGGAACATGAAACTTGGTGAGCTTGCTCTTTAAGGCATTTTTGGTTTGACCGTGAAAAAAATTTGCTGCTATCATGTATGGTTTTGAAAATATAGCACCAGTTTGATGTCCTGCATGTGAGGCTGAAAGGGCTGAGAAACAGCTGTGCCAGTCCGTTACCGGGGGGGCAGAGGGGGGGGGGTCAGCAACGATCACCGTGGCAACCGAGATCAGCTGGGCCAGCACAGACAGTCTGTCTGTCTCTCTCTCTCTATCTGTCTGTCTATGCATATATCTCTCTTTATCTTTCTGTCTCTATCTGTCTGTCTCTCTCTATCTGACTGTCTGTCTCTCTCTATCTGTCTCTCTCTATCTCTCTCTATCTGTCTGTCTCTATCTGTCTGTCTCTCTCTCTCTCTCTCTATCTGTCTGTCTCTGTCTCTGTCTCTCCCTGTCTCTCTATCTCTCTGTCTTTCTCTCTCTCTCTCTGTCTGTCTGCCTCTGTCTCTCTATCTATCTGTCTCTCTCTCTCTCTCTCTCTCTCTCTGTCTGTCCTTCTCTCTCTCTGTCTCTCTCTCTATCTTTCTATCTCTCTCTCTCTATCTGTCTGTCTATACATATATCTCTATCTGTCTGTCTGTCTCTCTCTCTATCTGTCTCTCTCTGTCTCTCTGTCTCTCTCTCTCTCTATCTTTCTATCTGTCTCTCTGTCTATCTCTCTCTCTCTATCTCTCTCTCTCTATATATCGGTCTGTTTCTCTCTCTCTGTCTGTCTGTCTCTGTCTGTCTGTCTCTCTCTCTCTCTCTCTATCTATCTGTCTCTCTCTCTCTATCTGTCTGTCTATACATATCTCTCTCTCTCTCTCTCTCTATCTGTCTGTCTGTCTGTCTCTCTCTCTGTCTCTCTCTCTGTCTGTCTGTCTCTGTCTATCTGTCTGTCTCTCTCTGCCTGTCTTTCTCTCTCTCTCTCTCTCTCTCTCTCTCTTTATTTGTCTGTCTCTCTCTCTCTCTCTATCTGTCTATCTCTCTCTCTCTCTACCTGTCTGTCTCTCTCTCTCTCTCTCTACCTGTCTGTCTCTCTCTCTCTCTCTACCTGTCTCTCTCTCTCTCTACCTGTCTCTCTCTCTCTCTCTCTCTCTCTCTCTCTACCTGCCTATCTCTCTCTCTATCTGTCTGTCCATACATATATCTCTCTCTATCTGTCTGTCTCTCTCTCTCTCTCAGTCTGTCAGTCTCTATCTGTCTCTCTCTCTCTCTCTCTGTCTCTCTGTCTGTCTGTCTTTGTCTTTCTCTCTCTCTCTATCTGTCTGTCTTTCTCGGTCTATCTGTCTGTCTCTTTCTCTATCTCTGTGTTTATTTTCCAACCCACTGTACATTGAGGGCCCTTTTTCTGTCGCTAACTCTTCCCACACCGCTGACTGCATACAAACAAACAATAGATCACAATGTGCAGCTCGACCTGACTTGGTATGCTATCATGTAGTTTTTCAGAATGTCAATTTTTTCGCGTCGCAAGACGCGAAAAACTGCAAAACATTTCCCATAAGGAATGAATGGGACGAAGTCAAAAAAGTCGCAAATCTCCTGCTCTGGCATACGTTGACCTAGACACACCATTCGAACTATAAAATGTAGATAAAACTCCAAATTATCAACGTGATGTCATACTTTAGCCTTAGCTTTCGTAGTTTTTTCGTCACGGGGCAAAGCGCACAGCCCACTCTCGCGATTCCCCGGCGGGGAATTGTCTAGTTATTATTAGTGGGCTGTGCTCGCCAGCCCACTATGGACACCTCTATAGCTCTGCTATAGGGTGTCCATAGTGGGCTGTGCGAAGCACAGCCCACTATTGTTATTGCTCGCGCCTCTTCTTCTTATTATTTTTCATCCTCCCGCTCTTTTTCGGCAGCTAACTAGTCCCGCACCGTTTGTCGCACACAAACAAAAAATATATCAAAACGTGCGTCTTGATCTGACTCGGTATGCTATCATTCAGATTTTTGAAATTCGAATTTTTCGCGTCGTAAGACGCGAAAAACTGCGAAAAATTTCCCATAAGGAATGAATGGAACGGGGTCAAAAACGTCGCAAATCTGCAACGTTATTCAAACATCTCCTGCTCTGGCATACGTGCGCCTAGAAACACCATTCTAACTTTAAAACGTAGGCACAAGTCTCGACTACTTAAGTTGTATTTGAACTTTTTTCCTACGATGTATAGTTTTTGAACTCTGACCCTTTAACGACGATGAGTGATTTCGGGAAAATTCAGGGTTTTCAATGAGTGTGTATGGCGGAATGTTCGCGCAGCAGAGTGCAGGAGACCAACTGACAGAGTGAGAGAGGCTCAAAAAAAACCTCAGAAATTTTCTCTTTCCGTGACGATCCCGGCCACAAATTATGCTCAAAAACAGTGATATTTTCCAGAGTTGTAGCCACACTTGTCTTCTCTCTCACAATGTGTCCACTTTTTCGGTCGGATTTACGGTTTTTGAATCATCTGCCTCTGACCGACCAGAGTAGCTCTCACTTTCTTCATTCACTCCAATGTTAATCGCGAAGAGGATTTTTGAAACTGCACCCTTCTTCAACTCGCTGGCATTTCCACATTTCTGACACCAGGACCATGAAACTTGGTGAGCGTGTTCTTTAAGGCATTTCTGGCTTGATCGTGAAAAATTTTTGGTGCTATCATGTATGGTTTTGAATATATAGCACCAGTTTGTTGTCCTGCATGTGAGGCTGAAAGTGCTGAGAAACAGCTGTGCCAGTCTGTTACCGGGGGCGGGGTGGGGGGGGTCAGCAACGATCACCGTGGCAACCAAGATCAGCTGGGCCAGCACAGACAGTCTGTCTGTCTCTCTCTCTCTATCTGTCTGTCTCTCTCTCT
>NC_051055.1:318194-320694 GCF_904848185.1 Acanthopagrus latus | reverse complement strand
GCTAACTCGTCCCACACCGTTGAGTGCACACAAACAAACAATACATCAAAACATGCGGTTCGATCTGACTCGGTATGCTATCATTCAGTTTTTCAGAATATCAATTTTTGGCGTCGTAAGACGCGAAAAACTGCCAAATATTTCCCATAAGAAATGAATGGGACGAGCTCAAAAAGTCGCAAATCTGCAACGTTTTTCAAACGTCTCCTGCTCTGGCATACATTCACCTAGAAACACCATTCAAACTTTAAAATGTAGGCACAAATCCTGTGTATTAGAGGTGTCCTCCACATTTTTGTCCTATACTGTGTAGTTTTTGAATGCTGGCCCTTGAAAGATGGTGAGGGAAATTTTCTCTTTACATGACGCTCCCAGCCACAAATTTCACTCAAAAACAGTGAAATTTTCCAGAGTTGTAGCCACACTTGTCTTCTTTCTCCCAATGTGTCTATTTTCTCGGTGGGATTCACGGTTTTTGAATTATCTGCCCCTAACCAACAAGAGTAGCTCTCAACTGTCCCATTAACTCCATTGTAAATCAGGAAGAGGATTTGCAAAACTGCACCCTTCTCTAACTCGCTCCTATTGCCACATTTCTCAAAGTGGGACCACAAAACTTGGTGACTGTGTTATTTAAGGCCATTCCCGCTTGATGGTGGAGAAATTTTGCTGATACCATGTTTGCTTTTTTGTCACGGGGCAAAGCGCACAGCCCACTCTCGCGATTCCCCGGCGGGGAATTGTCTAGTTATTATTTTTCATCCTCCCGTGATTTTTTGGCAGTTAACTTGTCTCGCACCGTTTGTCGCACCCAAACAAAAAATATATCAAAACGTGCGTCTCGATCTGACTCGGTATGCTATCATTCAGATTTTTGAAATATTGATTTTTCGCGTCGTAAGACGCGAAAAACTGCGAAAAATTTCCCATAAGGAATGAATGGGACGAGGTCAAAAATGTCGCAAATCTGCAACGTTATTCAAACATCTCCTGCTCGGGCATAAATTCGCCTAGAAACACCATTCTAACTTTAAAACGTAGGCACAAGTCTCGACTACTTAAGTTGTATTTGAACTTTTTTCCTACGATGTATAGTTTTTGAACTCTGACCCTTTAACGACGATGAGTGATTTCGGGAAAATTCAGGGTTTTCAATGAGTGTGTATGGCGGAATGTTCGCGCAGCAGAGTGCAGGAGACCAACTGACAGAGTGAGAGAGGCTCAAAAAAAACCTCAGAAATTTTCTCTTTCCGTGACGATCCCGGCCACAAATTACGCTCAAAAACAGTGATATTTTCCAGAGTTGTAGCCACACTTGTCTTCTCTCTCACAATGTGTCCGCTTTTTCGGTCGGATTTACGGTTTTTGAATCATCTGCCTCTGACCGACCAGAGGAGCTCTCACTGGCTCCATTTACTCCAATGTTAATCGGGAAGAGGATTTTCGAAACTGCACCCTTTTTCAACTCGCTGGCATTTCCACATTTCTGACACCAGGACCATGAAACTTGGTGAGCGTGCTCTTTAAGGCATTTCTGGCTTGACCGTGAAAAAATTTTGCTGCTATCATGTATGGTTTTGAATATATAGCACCAGTTTGACGTCCTACATGTGAGGCTGAAAGGGCTGAGAAACAGCAGTCCCAGTCCGTTACCGGGGAGCAGGGGGGGGGGGTCGGCAACGATCACCATGGCAACCGAGATCAGCTGTGCCAGCACAGTCTGTCTGTCTCTCTCTCTCTATCTCTCTCTATCTTTCTCTGTCTTTGTCTCTCTCTCTCTCTCTCTCTATCTGTCTGTCTCTCTCTCTCTCTCTCTCTCTCTCTCTCTATCTGTCTGTCTGTCTGTCTGTCTCTCTCTTTCTCTCTCTCTCTCTCTCTCTATATATATATATATATATATATATATCTGTCTGTCTGTCTGTCTGTCTCTCTGTCTGTCTGTCTCTGTCTCTTTCTCTCTCTCTCTTTATCTGTCTGTCTCTCTCTCTCTATCTGTCTATCTCTCTCACTCTCTATCTGTCTATCTCTCTCTCTCTCTCTCTCTACTTGTCTATCTCTCTCTCTCTCTATCTGTCCTTCCATACATATATCTCTCTCTATCTGTCTGTCTGTTTTTCTCGGTCTGTCTGTCTGTCTCTATCTGTCTGTCTCTATCTCTCTATCTATCTGTCTTTTTCTGTCTGTCTCTCTCTCTTTCTCTGTTTCTCTCTGTATGTCTGTCTGTCTCTCTCTCTCTCTCTCTCTCTCTCTATCTGTCTGTCTCTGTCTGTCTCTCTCTCTGTCTGTCTGTCTGTCTGTCTGTCTGTCTCTCTCTCTCTCTCTCTATCTGTCTGTCTTTCTCGGTCTGTCTGTCTGTCTCTCTCTCTCTCTATCTGTCTGTCTCTATCTGTCTGTCTCTCTCTCTCTATCTGCCTGTGCATACAAAGAAACAATACATCACAATGTGCAGCTCGATCTGACTCGGTATGCTACGATTCAGTTTTTCAGAATATCAATTCTT
>NC_051055.1:303194-308194 GCF_904848185.1 Acanthopagrus latus | reverse complement strand
CGGCCACAAATTATGCTCAAAAACAGTGATATTTTCCAGAGTTTTAGCCACACTTGTCTTCTCTCTCACAATGTGTCCGCTTTTTCGGTGGGATTTACGGTTTTTGAATTATCTGCCTCTGACCGACCAGAGTAGCTCTCACTTCCTCCATTCACTCCAATGTTAATCGCGAAGAGGATTTTCGAAACTGCACCCTTTTTCAACTCGCTCGTGTTACCACATTTCGGACACGAGGACCACGAAACTTGGTGAGCGTGTTCTTTAAGGCATTTCTGGCTTGATGGTGAAAAAATGTTGGTGCTATCATGTATGGTTTTGAATATATAGCACCAGTTTGATGTCCTGCATGTGAGGCTGAAAGGGCTGAGAAAACAGCTGTCACCAGTCCGTTAGCGGGGGTGGGGGGGGGTCAGCACGATCACCGTGGCAACCGAGATCAGCTGGGCAAGCACAGTCTGTCTGTCTGTCTCTCTCTCTCTATCTGTCTGTCTATGCATATATCTCTCTTTATCTGTCTGTCTCTATCTGTCTGTCTCTCTCTCTCTCTATCTGACTGTCTGTCTCTCTCTATCTGTCTGTCTCTATCTGTCTGTCTCTGTCTGTCTCTATCTGTCTGCCTCTCTCTCTCTATCTTTCTGTCTCTCTCTCTCTCTGTCTGTCTCTGTCTCTGTCTCTCCCTGTCTCTCTATCTCTCTGTCTTTCTCTCTCTCTCTCTGTCTGTCTGCCTCTGTCTCTCTATCTATCTGTCTCTCTCTCTCTCTCTGTCTGTCCTTCTCTCTCTCTGTCTCTCTCTCTCTATCTTTCTATCTCTCTCTCTCTATCTGTCTGTCTATACATATATCTCTATCTGTCTGTCTGTCTGTCTCTCTATCTGTCTCTCTCTCTCTCTATCTTTCTATCTGTCTCTCTCTATCTGTCTATCTCTCTCTCTCTATCTCTCTCTCTCTCTATATCGGTCTGTTTCTCTCTGTCTGTCTGTCTCTGTCTGTCTGTCTTTCTCTCTCTCTCTCTATCTATCTGTCTCTCTCTCTCTATCTGTCTGTCTATACATATCTCTCTCTCTCTCTCTCTCTCTCTATCTGTCTGTCTGTCTCTGTCTCTGTCTCTCTCTCTCTATCTGTCTATCTGTCTGTCTGCCTCTCTCTCTCTCTCTCTCTCTCTCCCTCTGGCATACATTGACCTAGGAACACCATTCGAACTTTAAAATGTAGATACAAGTCCAAATTATCAACGTGGAATTCAACTTTTGCTCTAGCTTTCATAGTTTCTTCGTCACGGGGCGAAGCGCACAGCCCACTCTCGCGATTCCCCGGCGGGGAATTGTCTAGTTAGTGGGCTGTGCTCGCCAGCCCACTATGGACACCTCTATAGCTCTGCTATAGGGTGTCCATAGTGGGCTGTGCGGAGCACAGCCCACTATTACTATTGCTCGCGCCTCTTCTTAATAATAATATTTTTCATCCTCCCGCTCGTTTTTGGCACTTAACTAGTCCCGCACCGTTTGTCGCACCAACACAAAAATATACCAAAACGTGCGTCTCGATCTGACTCGGTATGCTATCATTCAGATTTTTGAAATTCGAATTTTTCGCGTCGTAAGACGCGAAAAACTGCGAAAAATTTCCCATAAGGAATGAATGGGACGAGGTCAAAAATGTCGCAAATCTGCAACGTTTTTCAAACATCTCCTGCTCGGGCATACTTTCGCCTAGAAACACCATTCCAACTTTAAAACGTAGGCACAGGTCTCGTCTATTTAAGTTGTATTTGAACTTTTTTCCTACGATGTATAGTTTTTGAACTGTGACCCTTTAACGATGATGAGTGATTTGGGGAAAATTCAGGGTTTTCAATGAGTGTGTATGGCGGAATGTTCGTGCAGCAGAGTGCAGGAGACCAACTGACAGAGTGAGAGAGTCTCAAAAAAAGCCTCAGAAATTTTCTCTTTCCGTGACGATCCCGGCCACAAATTACGCTCAAAAACAGTGATACTTTCCAGAGTTGTAGCCACACTTGTCTTCTCTCTCACAATGCGTCCGCTTTTTCGGTCGGATTTACGGTTTTTGAATTATCTGCCTCTGACCGACCAGAGTAGCTCTCACTGGCTCCATTTACTCCAATGTTAATCGGGAAGAGGATTTTCGAAACTGCTCCCTTTTTCCAACTCGCTCCCGTTTCCACATTTCTGACACAAGGAACATGAAACTTGGTGAGCTTGCTCTTTAAGGCATTTTTGGTTTGACCGTGAAAAAAATTTGCTGCTATCATGTATGGTTTTGAAAATATAGCACCAGTTTGATGTCCTGCATGTGAGGCTGAAAGGGCTGAGAAACAGCTGTGCCAGTCCGTTACCGGGGGGGCAGAGGGGGGGGGGTCAGCAACGATCACCGTGGCAACCGAGATCAGCTGGGCCAGCACAGACAGTCTGTCTGTCTCTCTCTCTCTATCTGTCTGTCTATGCATATATCTCTCTTTATCTTTCTGTCTCTATCTGTCTGTCTCTCTCTATCTGACTGTCTGTCTCTCTCTATCTGTCTCTCTCTATCTCTCTCTATCTGTCTGTCTCTATCTGTCTGTCTCTCTCTCTCTCTCTCTATCTGTCTGTCTCTGTCTCTGTCTCTCCCTGTCTCTCTATCTCTCTGTCTTTCTCTCTCTCTCTCTGTCTGTCTGCCTCTGTCTCTCTATCTATCTGTCTCTCTCTCTCTCTCTCTCTCTCTCTGTCTGTCCTTCTCTCTCTCTGTCTCTCTCTCTATCTTTCTATCTCTCTCTCTCTATCTGTCTGTCTATACATATATCTCTATCTGTCTGTCTGTCTCTCTCTCTATCTGTCTCTCTCTGTCTCTCTGTCTCTCTCTCTCTCTATCTTTCTATCTGTCTCTCTGTCTATCTCTCTCTCTCTATCTCTCTCTCTCTATATATCGGTCTGTTTCTCTCTCTCTGTCTGTCTGTCTCTGTCTGTCTGTCTCTCTCTCTCTCTCTCTATCTATCTGTCTCTCTCTCTCTATCTGTCTGTCTATACATATCTCTCTCTCTCTCTCTCTCTATCTGTCTGTCTGTCTGTCTCTCTCTCTGTCTCTCTCTCTGTCTGTCTGTCTCTGTCTATCTGTCTGTCTCTCTCTGCCTGTCTTTCTCTCTCTCTCTCTCTCTCTCTCTCTTTATTTGTCTGTCTCTCTCTCTCTCTCTATCTGTCTATCTCTCTCTCTCTCTACCTGTCTGTCTCTCTCTCTCTCTCTCTACCTGTCTGTCTCTCTCTCTCTCTCTACCTGTCTCTCTCTCTCTCTACCTGTCTCTCTCTCTCTCTCTCTCTCTCTCTCTCTACCTGCCTATCTCTCTCTCTATCTGTCTGTCCATACATATATCTCTCTCTATCTGTCTGTCTCTCTCTCTCTCTCAGTCTGTCAGTCTCTATCTGTCTCTCTCTCTCTCTCTCTGTCTCTCTGTCTGTCTGTCTTTGTCTTTCTCTCTCTCTCTATCTGTCTGTCTTTCTCGGTCTATCTGTCTGTCTCTTTCTCTATCTCTGTGTTTATTTTCCAACCCACTGTACATTGAGGGCCCTTTTTCTGTCGCTAACTCTTCCCACACCGCTGACTGCATACAAACAAACAATAGATCACAATGTGCAGCTCGACCTGACTTGGTATGCTATCATGTAGTTTTTCAGAATGTCAATTTTTTCGCGTCGCAAGACGCGAAAAACTGCAAAACATTTCCCATAAGGAATGAATGGGACGAAGTCAAAAAAGTCGCAAATCTCCTGCTCTGGCATACGTTGACCTAGACACACCATTCGAACTATAAAATGTAGATAAAACTCCAAATTATCAACGTGATGTCATACTTTAGCCTTAGCTTTCGTAGTTTTTTCGTCACGGGGCAAAGCGCACAGCCCACTCTCGCGATTCCCCGGCGGGGAATTGTCTAGTGTTTATTTTACAATCCACTTTACAGTGAGAGCCATTTTTTCGGTCGCTAACTCGTCCCACACCATTGAGTGCACACAAACAAACAATACATCAAAACGTGCGGTTCGATCTGACTCGGTATGCTATCATTCAGTTTTTAAGAATATCAATTTTTCGCGACGTAAAACGCGAAAAACTGCCAAACATTTCCCATAAGGAATGAATGGGACGCTGTAAAAATGTCGCAAATCTGCAACGTTTTTCAAACATCTCCTGCTCTGGCATACATTCACCTAGAAACACCATTCAAACTTTAAAATGTCGGCACAAATCCTGTTTATTAGAGGTGTTTTCAACTTTTTTCTTATACTGTGTAGTTTTTGAATGCTGGCCCTTGAAAGATGGTAAGGGAAATTTTCTCTTTAGATGATGCTCCCAGCCACAAATTTCACTCAAAAACAGTGAAAATTTCCGGAGTTGTAGCCACACTTGTCTTCTTTCTCCCAATGTGTCTATTTTCTCGGTGGGATTCACGATTTTTGAATTATCTGCACCTAACCAACAAGAGTAGCTCTCAACTGTCCCATTAACTCCATTGTAAATCAGGAAGAGGATTTGCAAAACTGCACCCTTCTCTAACTCGCTCCTATTGCCACATTTCTCAAAGTGGGACCACAAGACTTGGTGACTGTGTTATTTAAGGCCTTTCCCGCTTGATGGTGGAGAAATTTTGCCGATACCATGTTTGCTTTTTCGTCACGGGGCAAAGCGCACAGCCCACTCTCGCGATTCCCCGGCGGGGAATTGTCTAGTAATATTTTTCATCCTCCCGCTCGTTTTTGGCACTTAACTAGTCCCGCACCGTTTGTCGCACACAAACAAAAAATATATCAAAACGTGCGTCTCGATCTGACTCGGTATGCTATCATTCAGATTTTTGAAATTCGAATTTTTCGCGTCGTAAGACGCGAAAAACTGCGAAAAATTTCCCATAAGGAATGAATGGGATGGGGTCAAAAACGTCGCAAATCTGCAACGTTATTCAAACATCTCCTGCTCTGGCATACGTGCGCCTAGAAACACCATTCCAACTTTAAA
>NC_051055.1:288194-295694 GCF_904848185.1 Acanthopagrus latus | reverse complement strand
GTTGTAGCCACACTTGTCTTCTCTCTCACAATGTGTCCACTTTTTCGGTCGGATTTACGGTTTTTGAATCATCTGCCTCTGACCGACCAGAGGAGCTCTCACTGGCTCCATTTACTCCAATGTTAATCGGGAAGAGGATTTTCGAAACTGCACCCTTTTTCAACTCGCTGGCATTTCCACATTTCTGACACCAGGACCATGAAACTTGGTGAGCATGCTCTTTAAGGCATTTCTGGCTTGACCGTGAAAAAATTTTGCTGCTATCATGTATGGTTTTGAATATATAGCACCAGTTTGACGTCCTGCATGTGAGGCTGAAAGGGCTGAGAAACAGCAGTCCCAGTCCGTTACCGGGCAGCGGGGGGGGGGGGTCGGCAACGATCACCGTGGCAACCGAGATCAGCTGGGCCAGCACAGACAGTCTGTCTGTCTCTCTCTCTCTATCTCTCTCTATCTTTCTCTGTCTCTGTCTTTGTCTCTCTCTCTGTCCGTCTGTCTCTGTCTATCTGTCTGTCTCTCTCTGCCTGTCTTTCTCTCTCTCTCTTACTCTCTTTATTTGTCTGTCTGTCTCTCTCTCTCTATCTGTCTATCTCTCTCTCTCTCTACCTGTCTGTCTGTCTGTCTGTCTCTCTCTACCTGTCTCTCTCTCTCTCTACCTGTCTGTCTCTCTCTCTCTCTCTCTACCTGTCTCTCTCTCTCTCTACCTGTCTCTCTCTCTCTCTCTCTCTCTCTCTCTCTCTCTACCTGTCTATCTCTCTCTCTCTCTCTCTCTCTCCCTCTACCTGCCTATCTCTCTCTCTCTATCTGTCTGTCCATACATATATTTCTCTCTATCTGTCTGTCTCTCTCTCTCTCTCTCTCTCTCTCTCTCTCTCTCTCTCTGTCTGTCAGTCTCTATCTGTCTCTCTCTGTCTCTCTGACTGTCTGTCTCTGTCTTTCTCTCTCTCTCTATCTGTCTGTCTTTCTCGGTCTATCTGTCTGTCTCTTTCTCTATCTCTGTGTTTATTTTCCAACCAACTGTACATTGAGGGCCCTTTTTTCTGTCACTAACTCTTCCCACACCGCTGACTGCATACAAACAAACAATAGATCACAACGTGCAGGTCGATCTGACTTGGTATGCTATCATGTAGTTTTTCAGAATGTCAATTTTTTCGCGTCGCAAGACGCGAAAAACTGCCAAACATTTCCCATAAGGAATGATTGGGACGAAGTCAAAAAAGTCGCAAATCTCCTTCTCTGGCATACGTTGACCTAGACGCACCATTCGAACTGTAAAATGTACATACAAGTCCAAATTATCAACGTGATGTCATACTTTTGCCTTAGCTTTCATAGTTTTTTCGTCACGGGGCAAAGCGCACAGCCCACTCTCGCGATTCCCCGGCGGGGAATTGTCTAGTGTTTATTTTACAATCCACTGTACATTGAGAGCCATTTTTTCTGTCGCTAACTCGTCGCACACCGTTGAGTGCACACAAACAAACAATACATCAAAACATGCGGTTCGATCTGACTCGGTATGCTATCATTCAGTTTTTCAGAATATCAATTTTTGGCGTTGTAAGACGCGAAAAACTGCGAAAAATTTCCCATAAGGAATGAATGGGACGAGGTCAAAAATGTCGCAAATTTGCAACGTTTTTCAAACATCTCCTGCTCGGGCATACGTTCACCTAGAAACACCATTCAAACTTTAAAATGTAGGCACAAATCCTGTGTATTAGAGGTGTCTTCAACTTTTTTCCTATACTGTGTAGTTTTTGAATGCTGGCCCTTGAAAGATGGTAAGGGAAATTTTCTCTTTAGATGATGCTCCCAGCCACAAATTTCACTCAAAAACAGTGAAATTTTCCAGAGTTGTAGCCACACTTGTCTTCTTTCTCCCAATGTGTCTATTTTCTCGGTGGGATTCACGGTTTTAGAATTATCGGCCCCTAACCAACAAGAGTAGGTCTCAACTGTCCCATTAACTCCATTGTAAATCAGGAAGAGGATTTGCAAAACTGCACCCTTCTCTAACTCGCTCCTATTGCCACATTTCTCAAAGTGGGACCACAAAACTTGGTGACTGTGTTAATTAAGGCCATTCCCGCTTGATGGTGGAGAAATTTTGCTGATACCATGTTTGCTTTTTCGTCACGGGGCAAAGCGCACAGCCCACTCTCGCGATTCCCCGGCGGGGAATTGTCTAGTTATTTTTCATCCTCCCGCTCTTTTTCGGCAGCTAACTAGTCCCGCACCGTTTGTCGCACACAAACAAAAAATATATCAAAACGTGCGTCTTGATCTGACTCGGTATGCTATCATTCAGATTTTTGAAATTCGAATTTTTCGCGTCGTAAGACGCGAAAAACTGCGAAAAATTTCCCATAAGGAATGAATGGGACGGGGTCAAAAACGTCACAAATCTGCAACGTTATTCAAACATCTCCTGCTCTGGCATACGTGCGCCTAGAAACACCATTCTAACTTTAAAACGTAGGCACAAGTCTCGACTAATTAAGTTGTATTTGAACTTTTTTCCTACGATGTATAGTTTTTGAACTCTGACCCTTTAACGATGATGAGTGATTTGGGGAAAATTCAGGGTTTTCAATGAGTGTGTATGGCGGAATGTTCGCGCAGCAGAGTGCAGGAGACCAACTGACAGAGTGAGAGAGCCTCAAAAAAACACTCAGAAATTTTCTCTTTCCATGACGATCCCGGCCACAAATTATGCTCAAAAACAGTGATATTTTCCAGAGTTTTAGCCACACTTGTCTTCTCTCTCACAATGCGTCCACTTTTTCGGTCGGATTTACGGTTTTTGAATCATCTGCCTCTGACCGACCAGAGGAGCTCTCACTGGCTCCATTCACTCCAATGTTAATCGGGAAGAGGTTTTTCGAAACTGCACCCTTTTTGAGATCGCTCCCGTTACCACATTTCTGAGACGAGGACCACGAAACTCGGTGAGCTTGTTCTTTAAGGCATTTCTGGCTTGACCGTGAAAAAACTTTGCTGCTATCATGTACGGTTTTGAAGATATGGCACCGTTTTGACGTCCTGCATGTGAGGCTGAAAGGGCTGAAAAATTAGCTGCACCAGTCCGTTCACGGGGGGCAGGGGGGGGGGTCAGCATTGATCACCGTGGCAACCGAGATCAGCTGGGCCAGCACAGACAGTCTGTCTGTCTCTCTCTCTCTATCTGTCTGTCTATGCATATATCTCTCTCTATCTGTCTGTCTGTCTCTTTCTATCTGTCTGTCTCTCTCTCTCTATCTGACTGTCTGTTTCTGTCTATCTGTCTCTATCTGTCTCTCTCTGTCTGTCTGTCTCTGTCTCTGTCTCTCTCTCTCTCTGTCTCTGTCTGCCTCTCTCTATCTGTCTCTCTCTCTCTCTCTCTATCTGTCTGTCTCTGTCTCTCCCTCTCTCTCTCTATCTCTCTGTCTCTGTCTGTCTCTCTCTCTCTCTATCTGTCTCTCTCTCTCTCTCTCTCTATATATATATATATATATATGTTTTTCTTTCTGTCTCTCTGTCTGTCTCTGTCTCTCTCTCACTCTGTCTGTCTCTCTGACTGTCTGTGTCTGTCTCTCTCTCTCTCTTTATCTGTCTCTCTCTCTCTCAATCTGTCTATCTCTCTCTCTCTATCGCTCTCTCTCTATCGCTCTCTCTCTCTACCTGTCTATCTCTCTCTCTCTATCTCTCTCTCTATCTGTCTGTCTCTGTCTATCTGTCTGTCTGTCTCTCTATCTGTCTCTCTCTGTCTCTCTGTCTCTCTCTCTCTCTATGTTTCTATCTGTCTCTCTCTATCTGTCTATCTCTCTCTCTCTATCTCTCTCTCTCTCTATATCGGTCTGTTTCTCTCTCTCTGTCTGTCTGTCTCTGTCTGTCTGTCTGTCTCTCTCTCTCTCTCTCTATCTATCTGTCTCTCTCTCTCTATCTGTCTGTCTATACATATCTCTCTCTCTCTCTCTCTCTATCTGTCTGTCTGTCTCTGTCTCTGTCTCTGTCTCTCTCTCTCTCTCTCTATCTGTCTATCTGTCTGTCTGCCTCTCTCTCTCTCTCTCTCTCTCTCTGGCATACATTGACCTAGGAACACCATTCGAACTTTAAAATGTAGATACAAGTCCAAATTATCAACGTGGAATTCAACTTTTGCTCTAGCTTTCATAGTTTCTTCGTCACGGGGCAAAGCGCACAGCCCACTCTCGCGATTCCCCGGCGGGGAATTGTCTAGTTAGTGGGCTGTGCTCGCCAGCCCACTATGGACACCTCTATAGCTCTGCTATAGGGTGTCCATAGTGGGCTGTGCGAAGCACAGCCCACTATTACTATTGCTCGCGCCTCTTCTTAATATTATTATTTTTCATCCTCCCGCTCGTTTTTGGCACTTAACTAGTCCCGCACCATTTGTCGCACCCAAACAAAAAAGGTATCAAAACGTGCGTCTCGATCTGACTCGGTGTGCTATCATTCAGATTTTTGAAATACGAATTTTTCGCGTCGTAAGACGCGAAAAACTGCGAAAAATTTCCCATAAGGAATGAATGGGACGAGGTCAAAAATGTCGCAAATCTGCAACGTTTTTCAAACATCTCCTGCTCGGGCATACTTTCGCCTAGAAACACCATTCCAACTTTAAAACGTAGGCACAGGTCTCGTCTATTTAAGTTGTATTTGAACTTTTTTCCTACGATGTATAGTTTTTGAACTGTGACCCTTTAACCATGATGAGTGATTTGGGGAAAATTCAGGGTTTTCAATGAGTGTGTATGGCGGAATGTTCGCGCAGCAGAGTGCAGGAGACCAACTGACAGAGTGAGAGAGACTCAAAAAAAACCTCAGAAATTTTCTCTTTCCGTGACGATCCCGGCCACAAATTACGCTCAAAAACAGTGATATTTTCCAGAGTTGTAGCCACACTTGTCTTCTCTCTCACAATGCATCCACTTTTTCGGTCGGATTTACGGTTTTTGAATCATCTGCCTCTGACCGACCAGAGGAGCTCTCACTGGCTCCATTTACTCCAATGTTAATCGGGAAGAGGATTTTCGAAACTGCACCCTTTTTCAACTCGCTGGCATTTCCACATTTCTGACACCAGGACCATGAAACTTGGTGAGCATGCTCTTTAAGGCATTTCTGGCTTGACCGTGAAAAATTTTTGCTGCTATCATGTATGGTTTTGAATATATAGCACCAGTTTGACGTCCTGCATGTGAGGCTGAAAGGGCTGAGAAAAGAGCTGTCCCAGTCCGTTACCGGCGGGGTCGGCAACGATCACCGTGGCAACCGAGATCAGCTGGGCAAGCACAGTCTGTCTGTCTCTCTCTCTATCTGTCTGTCTGTCTCTATCTCTCTGTCTCTCTCTGTCTGTCTGTCTCTCTCTCTCTCTATATATATATATATATATATCTGTCTCTCTGTCTGTCTCTGTCTCTCTCTCTCTATCTGTCTATCTCTCTCTCTCTCTACCTGTCTGTCTGTCTGTCTCTCTCTACCTGTCTATCTCTCTCTACCTGTCTATCTATCTCTCTCTCTCTACCTGTATATCTCTCTCTCTACCTGTCTATCTCTCTCTCTCTCTATCTGTCTGTCCATACATATATCTCTCTCTATCTGTCTCTCTCTATCTGTCTGTCTGCCTCTCTCTCTCTCTCTCTCTCTCTCTGGCATACGTTGACCTAGACACACCATTCAAACTGTAAAATGTACATACAAGTCAAAATTATCAACATGATAGCATACTTTTGCCTTAGCTTTCATAGTATTTTCGTCACGGGGCAAAGCGCACAGCCCACTCTCGCGATTCCCCGGCGGGGAATTGTCTAGTGTTTATTTTGCAATCCACTTTACAATGAGAGCTCTTTTTTTCTGTCGCTAACTCGTCCCACACCGTTGAGCGCACACAAACAAACAATATGTCAAAACGTGCGGTTCGATCTGACTCGGTATGCTATCATTCAGTTTTTAAGAATATCAATTTTTCGCGACGTAAAACGCGAAAAACTGCCAAACATTTCCCATAAGGAATGAATGGGACGTTGTAAAAAAGTCGCAAATCTGCAACGTTTTTCAAACATCTCCTGCTCTGGCATACATTCACCTAGAAACACCATTCAAACTTTAAAATGTCGGCACAAATCCTGTTTATTAGAGGTGTGTTCAACTTTTTTCTTATACTGTGTAGTTTTTGAATGCTGGCCCTTGAAAGATGGTAAGGGAAATTTTCTCTTTAGATGATGCTCCCAGCCACAAATTTCACTCAAAAACAGTGAAATTTTCCAGAGTTGTAGCCACACTTGTCTTCTTTCTCCCAATGTGTCTATTTTCTCGGTGGGATTCACGGTTTTAGAATTATCGGCCCCTAACCAACAAGAGTAGGTCTCAACTGTCCCATTAACTCCATTGTAAATCAGGAAGAGGATTTGCAAAACTGCACCCTTCTCTAACTCGCTCCTATTGCCACATTTCTCAAAGTGGGACCACAAAACTTGGTGACTGTGTTAATTAAGGCCATTCCCGCTTGATGGTGGAGAAATTTTGCTGATACCATGTTTGCTTTTTCGTCACGGGACAAAGCGCACAGCCCACTCTCGCGATTCCCCGGCGGGGAATTGTCTAGTGTTTATTTTGCAATCCACTTTACAATGAGAGCTCTTTTTTCTGTCGCTAACTCGTCCCACACCGTTGAGCGCACACAAACAAACAATATGTCAAAACGTGCGGTTCGATCTGACTCGGTATGCTATCATTCAGTTTTTAAGAATATCAATTTTTCGCGACGTAAATGGCGAAAAACTGCCAAACATTTCCCATAAGGAATGAATGGGACGTTGTAAAAATGTCGCAAATCTGCAACGTTTTTCAAACATCTCCTGCTCTGGCATACATTCACCTAGAAACACCATTCAAACTTTAAAATGTCGGCACAAATCCTGTTTATTAGAGGTGTCTTCAACTTTTTTCTTATACTGTGTAGTTTTTGAATGCTGGCCCTTGCAAGATGGTAAGGGAAATTTTCTCTTTAGATGATGCTCCCAGCCACAAATTTCACTCAAAAACAGTGAAATTTTCCAGAGTTGTTGCCACTCTTGTCTTCTTTCTCCCAATGTGTCTATTTTCTCGGTGGGATTCACGGTTTTTGAATTATCTGCCCCTAACCAACAAGAGTAGCTCTCAACTGTCCCATTAACTCCATTGTAAATCAGGAAGAGGATTTGCAAAACTGCACCCTTCTCTAACTCGCTCCTATTGCCACATTTCTCAAAGTGGGACCACAAAACTTGGTGACTGTGTTATTTAAGGCCATTCCCGCTTGATGGTGGAGAAATTTTGCTGATACCATGTTTGCTTTTTCGTCATGGGGCAAAGCGCACAGCCCACTCTCGCGATTCCCCGGCGGGGAATTGTCTAGTTAGTGGGCTGTGCTCGCAAGCCCACTATGGACACCTCTATAGCTCTGCTATAGGGTGTCCATAGTGGGCTGTGCGAAGCACAGCCCACTATTAC
>NC_051055.1:250694-285694 GCF_904848185.1 Acanthopagrus latus | reverse complement strand
TCATCAATAATATTAATTAATTCATAGTAACATTTTCATTAATGTATTTTATCATGATACGCAAATAAAGTAAATAAAACATATATAGTTTTATGTTATTTAATAATATATAACATAATAATTCAACATCAGTCAATTAATATCATTATTGATTAAGTGTTCTAATTAACATTGATGTTTTGTTCCTGTATTATATTCTAATACATTCATAAAAATATATATAAATAATGGATGCAGCAAAGTATGGTCGTCCGGAGTCTGTGTCAAGTGCACAGATTATCAGCCATCTCATTGGACAATTCACCTTGGATACAGATGACAGACAACACAGGAGAACTCTGATTGGACAGTTGTGTGTGCATTATTTTTGGCCTTGATATAAAACCACTGATCCGGCTCTGCTCGATACCCTTTGACCTCATCGTAGGTAAGTACCTGTTATGTCTGATATTAGCATACTGAAATCGTTAATAAAAATGGATTTTATTGAAGCTAGACATTACTATCTCTCGCATGATCACGATAACTCATGATTTCGGGAAAAAAATGAATGTAATTGTTAATGATCGGTCTGTTTCAGCAATATTAATCCGGAGGTACTTGGCTAAAAGTCATCGGTGTTAGCGCGGCCTAACGTTTTATATACCGGAGCCGAGTAGCGCCGTTAGCTCGTCCTAATATTGTTGTATTGAAACAGACTGACGGAGCTCCGTTAGTGGAGTGTCAAGTGCACAGATAGCTAACGTTAGCTGTTAGCTCCGCTACCCGGAGCCCAGTAGCTCCAGGCCAACAGCGGAGTGTCAAGTGCACAGATAGCTAACAGCTAACGGACCTCCATTAGCTGTTAGCTCCGCTACCCGGAGCCCCGTAGCTCCAGGCCAACAGCGGTTAGCAAAGCTATAGGGGTCCATAAGTTTATGATATGTCTGTCTCGGTAACAGTAACGGGGATCCGTCAGTCTGTTTCAATACAACAATGTTAAGACGAGTCAATGGCGCTACTCGGCTCTGGTATGTAAAACATTAGGCCGCGATCTAAGCCAACAGCGGTGACTTTGCTTTTTCTATAAAGAAACATTAACCGGAGCGAAAAGCTAACTGCGCTAACCGTGCTAACATCCGTACACCTTTAACAAAAGTGAGGTAGTTGAATCTAACTGTCGTGATTTTGGGAAGATTAATTGTTTATGGTCGATGTGTTTCTATATAAGGTCGATCTGTTTATATATAAGATCACTGAGCTAAAAGCTAAAACGTTAGGCCGCGCTAGATGCTAACTGCGCGAACCTTGTCTTTGTTCTCTCGCAGCGCGAAGGATAGCCATTAGCTAGATGCTAACTGCGCGAACCTTCGCCTTTTGTTCTCTCACGGCGCGAACGGTAGCCATTTTTCTCCGGGTGCGAATTGTACTGTCATGTCTAGGTCCTTAACACGGGTCAGATTTGTACTCGGAGATATTACACTCATTATTTTGGGATTTTTTTTGTTTGTTTTTTCTGTTTTCATACAAGAATATTAACTCAAGCTAAAAGCTGTATTTCATATCTAATTGTGTATATTGTGACTAGTATTTAATACTCCCTTCTGTCTACTGAAAAACACATTTCTCCTGTTTGTGATAAGATGTGATTAAATGCTTTTCTATGTAGTTAGATAAATATCATACTTTAGATGTACCATACACTTTTACAATCTACCTTGATTACATAGAAAAGGAAGCATTTTCATACATGACTATTTTTGCTTTTGGTAATAAATGTGCATTCAGATGTTGATAAAATCCCGTACATTTGTTGTTGGGGTTAGTTATTTTTATCTTGTGTGTTATATTCATCATGTCATAGTAATTCTTTGTTCTTAGGAATAAACGATTTGATACTGTGTAGTATAAAATTGATATAATAATTACTATAAATGATAATTAAAATACTATAACATAGAATTATTTGAAGAAATACTGTGCCCAAAAACACACAAATTATGACAAGTACAGATGTTTAACTTGTGTCTGTTATGATATTAATTTGTTGCTAACACTGACTCGGAACATCTGAGAGACATTTATCTTTTTATTGCCTATTTTCTTTGACAAGATTAAAGGGTTCCTTTGCTGAGAGTGACCGCTGACAGCTGAGAGTGACCGTCATCGTTGATCCATTGCCCTCAACCTTCACAGAGCAGTATCACCACATCACCTACACACACACAATCACCACATCTTCATCTATTTATCAAATATCATTTTATATATAAGATTATATTAGGTTGTCTTAGATTAGTTTACGTTACATTAGGTGGTTTAGGTTTAGGTCAGTTTTACAAGCATTTCTCGTTGTTTTTCTCTTGTTTTTATCTTCCATCAGCAGGATGCCAAGGAAGTCGAGGCGGTCTGTGGTGTTGAAGCAGCGCTGGAGGAAGCTCAACCTGGAGGAGCTGAGGTCTTCCCCCACCCCCCCGGAGGTACTTACACAGTAGATAAGCCTCTGTGTCGCAGTGACAACTGTCTGCATGAAAATGGCTGTAGAAATGTTGCATCTATTGCTTTCTCCTGAACTGCTGAGTTCTGAATGTCTGCCATGTCTTTTGATGTTAATGTTTCATCAGACGGTGTCCCCCCCGGCTGGAGAGGAGCCTTCCAGAGGGTCAAGGACCAAGAGGACCAGGGAGACCCACCCCCCCTGCTCCCGAGCTCCAGTCGGCAACGTATGTTCCTACCTCACACACACACACAATGAGACATGTTTTATTATATTTTGTTTTAACTTGTATGTCTTTATCTTATGCTTGTTGTTATGATTATCGTTAATTTATATTTTTTTTTGTCTTTAATCTGTCATCAGGCAGTTGGATCTTCACCCCCAGCCAAGCCTTTCTGGAGCCCGGAGGATGTGCAAGTTCGTGCACGTAAGTATCTACTTGTTTTTATCCCTAAGTGATCAATAAATTAATTCATCATCAATATTGAACTTTTTAAACAGGTTTTCCTGTACTTTTTTACTGGTATAAACAAGTGATTGTTGATATTTCCTAGTAGCCTTTCCTTCATCAGTTTAACCTTTTATCTGTTTTGTACTTTACCAAACAGGCCGCGGTACCGGTTACCGCCATCGGGTGAAGACGTGGCCAACTTCGAAGCTCACTGGACGGAGCCACAAGTTGGTCATCCCACCGGAGTCTCCTGGCAAGCAGGTGCTATTATTGTCCAGTTTATGAAGGAAGTAATTGATCTTGAGAGGGATTAATGATTTTCATGCTAATGAAATTTTCTTTTTTGTTGCAGTTTGTTCTGATTGTCGGGGACTCCCATCTCCGGGCCATCGTGGACCGCTTCGCCAAGATGCCAGAAGGAAAGTTTTCTTTTGGTATCATGTCGACCCCTGGGGCCCATGCTTCTCAGCTGCGCACTGAGGTCCTACACGCTAAGGTTCCTCAAGACCCTGATGCTGTTTGTGTTCTTGCTCCTAGCAACAACCTGACCGCGAGCAGGACCGTCGACGAGGCAGCCGTCGACTACGCCCGATTCCTCACCGCTGTGAGGAGCCGCTGGTCGAAGGTAGGCTTTTATTTCATGTCTTGCTTGTCCTGTATTCTTAGTAGTTAAACAACACTAGTAGTACATTAGCTACTTTAATAAGATTAATTGTATGAGCTTTCAAAAATGTGTACTAAATATGGTGTGTGTGTGATTTTTGAATGAAACTGTCAGTTGGTGTTTTCTAAAATTTTGACTACGCCCGATTCCTCACTGCTGTGAGGAGCCGCTGGCCGGAGGTAAGCATTTATTTCATGTCTCGCTTGTCCTGTATTCTTAGTAGTTAAACAACACTAGTAGTACATTGACTACTTTAATAAGATTAATTGTGTGAGCTTTCAAAAATGTGTACTAAATATGGTGTGTGTGATTTTGAATGAAATTGTCAGTTGGTGTTTTCTAAAATTTTGTTTCCTACAGGTCTTTGTGGTGGACTTTCCTCCCCGCCTGAACGAGGATGAGGAGCACCAGAGGGCCCTTCGCCATGCGTACCATCGCGTGACAGCTCGTATGGGTAGGTAACAAAAAATATCTTGTCAATTAACCCAAGTAAAAGAAATGTACTCAAAAATGTCTGTGATGAACTTAGTCATACATGTGTGAATATTGTAATGACTTTTTTTTTAATGTTTTTAGGTTTGAGGTACTTCTCTGCGGAGGAGTACTTCCCCCGTACGCGCTTGGATCTGTGGAGCAGAGACGGCGTAAGTAGAGTATCTGTGTGATAGGAAAGGTCTAATTTGCTATAATTTCTTGTGTGTTGATATGAAACAGTCGACACGAGCTACCTTTTGAAGTTAAACTGTCTGTAAATGGATTTGTATTGTCATGTCTGCAGGTTCACCTGAGCGACCGTGAGGGGATGGGGATTCTCACCCAGCTGCTGTGGGCCTCCACCGAGCAGTTCCTCGAGACACCTCCACCTCCCCCGGTGTCTCCTACTCCTTCACAGCCGCTTAGGAAGGTTTCTCCTAAGCTGGTTGTGAAGGGAGAGGTACGTGCTCCTCTGTCTCCTGACCCCTTCCAGTGGAAGGTCGTTGGTCAGAGCAGCAAGGTTAGTAGGGTTTTTCTTTTTTATTTATTATTATATTATGTGTCTTTACATGTGTTTGTGTACATTTTGGTTCACAGTCATAACTAAAAAGCACCTATTTAATCAAATATGTGATGTGCTTTCCCAGCCGCAGGTTCCTGGTCCGGCCAGCGTGGCTCAGCAGCAGGTGAGTTATTTTTCTTTTTTTTTTTTCACAACAAGTTAACTGGTTAGTATTTAAACTTTGTGTATTTGACCTGACAAATATTCATTTGTCTTTGTGGTGTTTTTTCTTCCACAGGAGAAGGAGTCCTTCCTTCCACTGAACCCACGGTGGTTCAGTAGCACGACCCTTTGTGCTATGGAGGAAGTGTCTCCTTCTCAGCTGTCTGACGTGGTGGACGTCCCATCTCCTCCAGCGCGCAAGAAGGTAAATTGTGTGACATCGCTTCTCAGCTGTATTATAACGTTTCTCCTTGGTCCCTTCAGTTACTGGTTCTATGTTTTATTTGACGGTGCAGGTGGCCTCCCCAGTGGCAGCCAGGCGTCATAGGACCACGGAGAGACGCCCCCCCCACCACCAGTCTCCTGTGAACAACGTATGTTACACAACTGACGCACATAGTCAGTGTTTACAGTTGAAATGGTGTCTTCATGGAGACATAACTACATTGTCCACTCTGTCTAAATTTTAACATATTTGTTCTCATCTGTCAACAGCAGGTTGGATCCCCTCCAGCCAGGCTGTCACGGAGACTGGAGGACAACGGCCCCTCCAGCCCGGTTCCTCGGTCCAGGACCACGGATGGAACACCCCCCCGCACCCAAACTTCAGTGACCAACGTATGTTACTCTCTGACACAAGACACAATCTCACTCAGAATACACATTGTGTTCACTGAGACGCGTGAAGTTTAACATATTTGTTCTCATGTGTCAGCAGCTGGTTGGATCCCCTCCAGTCAGGTTGTCCTGTAGTTTGGGTGATCCGGCGACCCCCTGCTGTTCACCGGTTGCGAAGGTAAAGATTATTTCTATTGAATAAAGTTCATAATGTCATCAAAGTCTTCATTTTACTGAATTGTTGGTATTTGTTTTCAGATGGCCAGGCTGAAGACCCCTTCACCGGCTGGACTGTCCCAGACCATTAAAGCTGCAGCCTATCACTCTCCTCGCCCAGCTAAGGTATTACTTCCACAACTGACACACACAGAACGCTTATTGTAAAATCAGCTGTAACTGCATTGAACTGCTTCATTTAACATCTCTGATATCCATATCTTTCTCTGCAGTTCACAAATGTCAGTGAGTAATTGAAATACATTTGGAAAACTTGTATCAACTTGCTGCATTGTGTTGCCTCATGTCCAAATATTAACTGGTGTTATGACTCATCACAGACTGCCTGGACACCTTCCTCGACCTGCTGGCCCTGGATCATCGATGATGGGCTCTCCACCTCTCATTCGCCTTCCAAAGAGGTAAAGACATTTACATTCAGGTTTATTGTGGGCGTGAACAAGTGTTTGTTCAAGGGAAAGTGTGGTGATGTAAGTGATGAAAGTGTAAGCAACATGTTTTAATACACTGCCATTGTAGTATAAATTTGAATATTAATGTTTTCATGTGTAAAAGGTGTGACACAAGTACAAGTAGTAGCAAGGGATGTGTGAGATTTAAAGGTCCTTTAAAGCCTCCTTCAGACTTTGGTCAAGATGACAAAGGTTGACGATGGTCTCAAAACATTTAAATTTGAAAAATGGAATAATCTGTGTTGATGTGTTCAAGTCAAGTAATGTGTAAGATTGTCAGCCTTACTATGCTCACGGTTATGCTAATAAGTAGTCCTTTATGATAATGATTATAATGTATCTTATATTTCAGGTGCCAATTAGTGCTAGTATTAGGGCTAGTCATAGTCAGAGTGACATGAGGTACAGGAAGTTCTCCAGGAACCACCAGTGTACCTGCATGTCCCTGACTTTTCTGGCTTATCTGAACGAGGGCTGTCAGTTTAACACTGCTGCCCTTGATAGAGTGCTGGCAAAGGGAGATTCACTTTATGTAGGTGTAAAACAACAGCTGATCCGGGAAAAAAGATTCCACAGTGACCATCTCGCTGTGGAAGAACTGCCCAAACAAGTCCTGACTGACACAGATATGTGTAATGTCCACATGCCTGAAATCAGGTGTGGACTTGTGAAAGCCAGTGGAAGCCAGGCTTGGTATCTGCCCCTTGCCACACAATTAGAGTGTCTGTCAGGTGACGTTAATCTGGCTTTAGTCATAGTAAATCCAGAGTGTATTGCAGTTTTCCGTGACCGTTCGGGCAGGTATGGTGTGTTTGATTCACACTCAAGAAATGTGATGGGCTTACCTCACCCCCACGGCACTGCAATTATGAAGACCTTCTCGGAGATCAGTGACTTGGCTGAACACCTGCACAGACTCTTTGCAAATCGCGGCCATTCTGCCAGTTATGAGTTTGTGCCGGTGTCATTCGAAGCCATTGGTTCAAGAGAATGCCCTCAGGCATCTCTGGCACACAGTGTATCCAGGACAGCTCTCCCACGCCCAGCAGCAGCAGAGCGCGTCCTCAAGACGGCTCCTGCACCAGCAGCAGCAGAGCGCGTCCTCAAGACGGCTCCTGCACCAGCAGCAGCAGAGCGCGTCCTCAAGACGGCTCCTGCACCAGCAGCAGCAGAGCGCGTCCTCAAGACGGCTCCTGCACCACCACCAGCAGCAGAGCGCGTCCCCAAGACGGCTCCTGCACCACCACCAGCAGCAGAGCGCGTCCTCAAGACGGCTCCTGCACCACCACCAGCAGCAGAGCGCGTCCTCAAGACGGCTCCTGCACCACCACCAGCAGCAAAACATTTCACAAAGTTGCCAAAGCAACAGCGACGAAGAGCGATGCGTCATGCCAGCAAAAAACACACATTACTGTCTGGTGAAGAAAAAAGGAAAAAAATCGAATATGAAAGGAAAAAGTACAGCAGCTGTCCAGAATTTAGAAGAAAGAAACTCCAAGCACAAAGAAGAAGATATGCCCAAGACGGTCTCCATCAGAATCAGCGATTACTTTCCTTCAAATGTTACTATGAAAATGTTCAAGATAAGAAGAAGGAAGAACTCATCAGAAGATACAGGGAAAATGCTACTTTCAGGAGACAACGGAAGACTTACATTACAAAGAAATACAAGGAGGATGCCACGTTCCGCACCAGACAAAACAAACACTGTAGAGATAGATACAAGCAAGATGCCACGTTCCGCACCAGACAAAACAAACACTGTAGAGATAGATACAAGGAAGATGCCACGTTCCGCACCAGACAAAACAAACACTGTAGAGATAGATACCAGGAAGATGCCACGTTCCGCACCAGACAAAACAAACACTGTAGAGATAGATACCAGGAGGATGCCACGTTCCGCACCAGACAAAACAAACACTGTAGAGATAGATACCAGGAGGATGCCACGTTCCGCACCAGACAAAACAAACACTGTAGAGATAGATACCAGGAGGATGCCACGTTCCGCACCAGACAAAACAAACACTGTAGAGATAGATACCAGGAAGATGCCACGTTCCGCACCAGACAAAACAAACACTGTAGAGATAGATACCAGGAAGATGCCACGTTCCGCACCAGACAAAACAAACACTGTAGAGATAGATATCAGTCAGATACAGTGTTTCAGAGCAGACAAAAATTTGTCATGTCTCAGAGATACAACACGGATCAAAGCTATAGCCAAAAGAAAAAGCAAGATTTCAATCTCAGATATCACAGTGATCCGGAATTTAGACGTCGTTTTAATCAACGTTGTAACCAGCGGAGAGGAACCAAATTGGCCACAAATGCTGCCTTTAGCATATTTTACAAGATGCAGAGAGCGCTTAGAATCAGGAGAAAATACAGACAAATTGTGCCACACCGCCCCAAGCCCCTGATTGATCCGGTGATGGAAGCAGCCATAGCTGTCTTTCGTGAGTCCATTAGACATGGACCCACATACATTTGTACCGTTTGTAACAGAACCATGTTTCCTAATCAGGTCAAAGAATGCAAAAGACAAAAATATTGTAAACACACAAAAGTGGCAGCAGCATGCTTGACAGGAAACTATGTTCACTTTTGTGACAGTGACTGCTCTACCCCTTGCTCTGTGCCACAAGAAAGACTGCATGAGTGGATATGCTACACCTGCGACAGCCACCTTAGCAGAGGATGCATACCACCCATGGCAGTCGTAAACAATTTGGAGTTGGCGCCCATCCCCCCAGAATTGGCTGCACTTAATGTGCTTGAGAGGCAGCTGATTGCAAAAATCTTGCCATTTGCAAAAATTGTTGCTCTGCCAAAAGGCCAACAGAGAGCAGTCCACGGAGCTGTTGTGTGCGTTCCATCAGAGGTGGAAGCGACCGTCAACAGTCTCCCAAGGCCCAGAGCAGAAGCGCAGCTGCTTCAAGTGAAATTGAAAAGGCACATTAAATACAAAGGTTACCAGCACTTTTACAACGTTAATATGAAGAATGTGCTAGCTGGCCTTGCGAAATTGAAAGAGACACATTCAGAATATAAAGACGTGTTTATCGATGAGACTGCAACTTTTGACTGTCTGCTCGAAGAAGAGGAGCCCATCGAAGAAGAGGAGCTCAGACAAGAAGAGGAGCCCAGCATCCCAGAAGAAGATCGGGATGTCGATTTAGAGGAAATTTTTAAAAGTCAAAACGAGCCGGGACAGTTGGAGGCAGATGAGGAAGAACAGGAGGAGCTGAGACCAGGCCTCTCCCTGGACACTTGCATGCAGCCCCCCGACATTGCACAGGAAATCCTTTCATATGGCGACGGAGTATTTAGCGTTGCACCCGCGCAAGGCAACAAACCAGTTGGTTTTTTCACCATACCCAAGTTAGAGGCCATGGCTTTTCCTGTACAATTTCCGACAGGAGAGAACACGTTAGATGAAGCTAGAACCGTCTCCCTGTCCCCGAGCCTCTACTTTAATTCTAGGCTCTTTGCTGCAGATACGCGTTTTGCAAGTGACCAGAGTTATCTTTTCTTTGCGCAGTTTGTTACAGAGACTCACCTCGCGACAAATAGTATGTCTATACAAATGCGCAAAGGAAAGTCGAAAACCAAAGACGGCCGTAGGATTAACAATGTCATGCTCCAGGACAAGGATGAGATAGAACGGCTCATCATGAGCCAAGACGCAACCAGGTTCATGCAGCCTCTTAGAGGCACTCCAGCCTATTGGAATAAAACGCTTAAAGATGTGCACGCCATGGTTCGTCAAATTGGAAAACCAACATTTTTTGCCACATTCTCCGCTGCTGAGATGAGATGGCCTGAGTTCATAGAGGCCATCAAAGCTCAGCAAGGTGAACAAGGGCTGTTTTCAGATTTGGATTGGAAATCAAAATGTGACATTCTGAGAAGTAACCCCATCACAGTAATGCGCATGTTTGAAAAGAGAGTAGAGGCTCTCATGACGAACCTCATCCTCTCTCCTTCACAGCCGATTGGTGAAGTGGAAGATTATTTTTATCGCGTTGAGTTCCAAGCCAGGGGAAGCCCGCACATCCACATGCTCATTTGGATCAAAGATTCACCAAAATTTGAAGAGGACCCCGATAGACACGTCATGGAATTTATAGATAGATACATTAGTTGCAAAATGCCCGACCCTGACACAGATCCGGAACTCCACAAAATAGTGTCAGAGGTTCAGGTGCACAGCAGGAAACATTCAAAGTCCTGTAAGAAGGGAAATGTAGCCTGCAGGTTTGGCTTTCCAAAACTACCGATGGACAAAACATTCATCACCAGGCCCCCCACTATTAATTGCCACCAAAAAGAGGATCAAGATGATGCAGACTTCGAAGCGCAAATAGAGGAGCAGAAAAGGGCCCTCGCAGAAAGGCAAAAATTGGCTAAACAAACGCTCCAACCAGTTAGAGATCTGCTTATGGATCCAGGCGCTTCGTTCAGCAGTTTGACAGACTTGCTTTGCCAGTGCAACTTGACTTACGAGCAATACTTTGCCGCCGCACAGCGCCTGGCAAACACCCATGTCGTGATGCTGAGGCGCCATCCAAATGATTGTTGGGTTAATGCCTACAATCCTGATTTGCTTAGAGCGTGGAACGCAAACATGGACATCCAGTACGTCATAGACGACTACAGCTGCATCATGTACATGATGTCATATGTAGCGAAACCGGAGCACGAGATGACGGAATTCCTTAAGAACGTCATCAAGGATGTAAAGACATCTGATGTTAACAAGCGCGACGAAATGAAACAAATTATGCAGGCCTACTCTAAACACAGAGAGGTCAGCGCTCAAGAGGCTGTAGCCCGTACCTGCAGCTTAGGCCTCAAGAAGTGCTCCCGATCCGTGGTGTTTATTCAGACCGACGAGGAAGGTCTGAAAATGAGTCACCCTATGAGTAGACTGGAAAGAATGGAACCCGGATCAGTGGATGTATGGATGTCGGGGTTGCCTGAAAAATACGTCAACAGACCTCTCACTCGAGAGTTTGAACGTATGTGCCTGGCCGAGTTCGCGTCAGACTACAGGGTAGTCTACGGCCGGCAAACGGAAAGCCCGAATGCCATTCCATTGTTGAACGATGAAGGATTTATTCTAAAGAGAACCGTAGGAAAACCAGCAATCATTAGATTTACTCGCTTCTCTGAGGAAAAAACTCCAGAGAAGTTTTATAGAAGATTGCTGAAACTTTATCTCCCACATCGATCCGACGCCGATCTGAGAGATGAAGCGTACCCCACTTATGAACAGTTTTATAAGTGTAGCGACAAGTGGGGTATGAGAGTAGAGGAAATAGTGAGGCACAACAAAAAACGTTATGAGGGCCAAGGAAAAAACATGGAAGCTGCGTTTCAACAGCTTCAGGTGTGCGGTCCTCTCGTGAATGCTTGGAACTCTTTCGCGCCCGAAGTTGAAGTTGACCGGCTGGAGTGCCTGGCTGAATGTGAACCTTGCGATCAGGAGCAAAACGGTGAAGATGTCCCAGAATTTGGCACTAAGAAGGAAAAGGGGAGCTCTATGCCTAGAATAGATGCTCCAGCGTTGAGTCCAGACTTTGTTAGGAAAATGTACCAAAGTCTGAACGAAACTCAGGCTTCCGTTTTCTACAGTGTTCGACAGTGGTGCTTTGAACTAGTCTGGGGCCACAATCCAGAACCATTTTATTACTTCCTGTCGGGAGGGGCTGGATGTGGCAAATCGCATGTGATTAAGTGCATTCACCACGAGGCAACGAGAATTCTGCGCGAGCTCCCGAGATTTCGGGACCACGCAGACATGTCCCAACCCGCAGTGCTGCTGACCGCGTTCACAGGTACAGCAGCATTTAACATATCAGGCAACACGTTGCACTCCATTCTCAAATTACCAAGGTCCTTGAAGCCACCTTATCAAGGTCTTGGGAATGCACTCGACGAAGTCAGAGCAACACTGGCGAACGCTGAGATTCTCATCATCGATGAGATATCCATGGTCTCTAAAGAGCTATTTGCCTACGTGCATTGGCGATTTCAGCAGATCAGGGGTAATCGGAAGCCATTTGGAGGCATGTCTGTCCTTGCTGTAGGTGACTTTTATCAACTGCCGCCCCTTGGTAAAGCCAAGCCACTGTGTGTGTACGAGGAGACTGAGTTTGATCTCTGGAAGGATAACTTCAAAATGGTCACCCTGACAGAGATCATGCGACAGAAAGAAGATCGAGCTTTTGCTGAACTCTTGAACCGCCTCAGGGTGAAGCAAAAGGAAGATTCTTTGTTAGATGAAGACAGGCTCTTGCTTACGCAGGCAGTGGCTGATAGTCAGCATTGCCCAGCACTGAGTCTACACATCTACGCCACAAACAAAGAAGTAGACCGTCACAATGCCGACATCGTAACTGCTTCCTACAAGGATGCGATTGGCGTTGCAGCTCGTGATTTTCGAAAAGACCCCAGAACTGGCTGCATGACGTTTGTGTCTGGGGAAATTAAAGGACACAAGCGAGATTTGCCCGACAACATAATGGCTGCTCAAGGAGTACGCGTTATGTTGATCCGAAATTTAGATGTGGAAGACGGCCTTGTGAACGGTACATTTGGAACCATTTCTAACATTGTAATTAGAGAACCGGAAGGCGTGAAGATGATTGGACTCCTGCTGGACAATCCTACAGCAGGACAGAGATACCGCAAAAAAATCTTAGGTCCCTCAGATGACTCGGTGTACATGGAAAGATCTGAGGAGAACCTAAGTAACAAGAAAGGGGTTGTTCGCCGGCAGTTCCCCATGAAATTAGCTTTTGCTTGTACAGCCCACAAAGTTCAAGGAATGACCATGCCGTCGGCGGTTGTGTGTCTGAAGCGTGTTTTTGAACCTGGTATGGCGTACGTTGCGCTCAGCCGCACGACCTCGCTTCAAGGTCTCACCATCCTTGACTTTGATGAGAAAAAAATTTATGCTGACCCCAAGATCAAGACAGCCCTGGAAAGTATGCCTCATGCATCTTTCCAGAGCTGTAGACCATTGTTAACGTTTTTGAAATCTATACAACAAACGCCAAAGGTTTTGACAATTGTCCACCACAACACGCAGGGTCTGCCATGTCACATGGTGGACCTGAAAGCACATCACGAGCTCCAACAAGCAGATGTGCTTTGCCTTACAGAGACACATTTGTCAGGGTCCTCTGTAGCTGAAATTTTTCAATTGGAGGGGTACACCATGTTCACACGTAGCAGACAGCTGTCTTACAACAGCTGTGTGAACATGGCCAAAAAAGAGGGAGGTGGAGTTGCGATGTACTGTAGAGACACTGTGCAAGCAGAGCCTCGCAGGTACATGCAACAGGTCACTGATTTGGAGTTTGTTGTCCTTAAAATTGAGGCTCCAGTCAAAGTGCTAATAGCGACTGTGTACAAACCGCCAAGTTTTCAACTGGGAATCTTTCTCCAAAACTTGAAAAACCTCTTGGACTCATTGGACATGTTAAATCACCAGCCCATCATTGTTTGTGGCGATTTTAATGAGGACCACCTTTCAAAGGGAAAAAAAAGTATCAAAGATTTGTTTCAGTCCAGAGGTTACACTCAATTAGTAGCAAATTCGACAACCGAAAAGAACACACTGATTGATCACATTTACATTTCACATCCTGATAAATGTCTTCAATCAGGTGTTCTCCAAACATATTACAGTTACCACAGTCCAGTTTATTGTATTTTGACTGAGTAATGACTTATCTCCAGCTGTTACGTCCAAGACCTGTTGTGCCACGTTTTTACAGTGTACCAGGAGCTGTGGTCCTCTCCGGGTGAGTATAGCATCCGAGTGTTTCTGATTTCAGTTTGTGGTTGATCTCCCTGGTTAGTTAGGGAGTGTGCCAGCTGGGCAGAGCAATCTGTCCTTCCATCGGTGTACTATTTGTTATTTTGCCTTTTTTATTTTCGAGGCAATCCTGGGTGGAGACATGTTTCTCTGGTGGGGGCGAGCATTTCAGGGCCTTGGTCATTTGGCTGAGGTTTACTGAAGTTTTGCTTTAAAGAAGCCTCGAGCCCAGCACGTCTCAGAAGATAGTTAGGTTTAGTTTGGAGTTAGGCAGGTACCAGGGGGCTTGCTTCATTTGCACTCGGAGATTTGCTCACTAGTGATTGATGTCATTTATTTCACTATTTGGTCTTGTTTAGTCTTTTAGTGTGTTTTAGTCTTATGTAATTGTTTTTCATATGTATGTGGTTGCAGTGGCATGTCTTGGCTGGAAATAGTTTAATTGTATAATGTAAATGTGTATGTATGTATTTGTTTATTTTAGAATGGGGTCAGCAACTTTTTTCATGTTCTTATTATCTCTTGAGATGATGAGAACGACCGGGCCAGTGTGTTAAATGTTTTGTAATTAATAATTTTGTAAATGCCTTTAAACATTTTTTTAATATATTTATCATGTATTTATTGACATTGTAAAATCTTAACTCATGATGTTCTCATCTATTTAGATGAGAATGGCATGTGTAAGATATGATGTAAGCTGCAATGTAATAGCTAAGCTCATGTAAGAATTACATTGGCTAAGCTAAGCTTACATAATTGATCATGTAATTATGTAATTTAAGGATGTATGTTTAATGAATCATGTGTTTTTCTTTTATTATTCATGTAATGTAATTGTTTTTTTTTTATTGTGTTTTTTTTTGTTTTTTTGTTTTTTTCTGCTGGGTTGTTGTCACCACATTAGCTACGCTAATCTTAGCTAATGTAGTGTAGGAGTGTCAGAGAGATGCAGACCAAGCTGCATGTCAAACCAGGTGCATAACAAAGTAAGTATGTCTCTTTTTGTTTTTTGTTTTTTCAGTGATTGACTTGCATTGAGTGATTTAACTTGATGATGTCATTGTCTTTCTAGGATGATCCAGTGAGAAGGACCCTCTCTCCAGCAAAGACAACAACCCAGAAGAAAATACGGGAAGTAATATTTCATTAAATTCTCAGCTTTCACTTAAAATGTTTACATCAGTCTTTTGAACCTGTAACTAATTTATGTCTTTTCAATCTGGCAAAATTTATACAGACTACAAGAAGAAGACCTCCAGAGGACTGCAGCAACAATAAGGGAAGTAATGTTTCCTTTAATTCTCAACTTTCACTTCAAATGTTTCCATCAGTCTTTTGAACCTGTAACTAATTTATGTCTTTTCAATCTGGCAAAATGTATACAGACTACAAGAAGAAGACCTCCAGAGGACTGCAGCAACAATAAGGGAAGTAATGTTTCCTTTAATTCTCAACTTTCACTTAAAATGTTTACATCAGTCTTTCGAACCTGTAACTAATTTGTCTTTTCAATCTGGCAAAATGTATACAGACTACAGGAAGAAGACCTCCAGAGGACTGCAGCAACAATAAGGGAAGTAATGTTTCCTTTAATTCTCAACTTTCACTTCAAATGTTTCCATCAGTCTTTTGAACCTGTAACTAATTTATGTCTTTTCAATCTGGCAAAATGTATACAGACTACAGGAAGAAGACCTCCAGAGGACTGCAGCAACAATAAGGGAAGTAATGTTTCCTTTAATTCTCAACTTTCACTTAAAATGTTTACATCAGTCTTTCGAACCTGTAACTAATTAATGTCCTTTAAATCTAACAAAAGTGATCCAGGAAGAAGACCTCCAGAGGACTGCAGCAAAAATAAGGGAAGTAATACTGTTTTCTCTTCAAATGTTCACACGATGATTTTGAACTAATTCGTGTCTCACTCTCCACTGAAGAGACAACAACTCTCAGACTCAGGATGAAGACCTCCAGGAAGAAGGCCTCCTGTGCTTGTTTTTTGGAGAGAAATAAATGTCATCTCTGTTACAAGATGTCGGTGTATGCCTGTTGAATTATTATTTGCAAGTTTAGTTTTAGTTTTTAACAATGAAAAGATGAAGACGCTGAGAATGAATGGTAGGTGGTGAAATGAACACGTTGTAGCATTGCATTGTAGTATCATACCTTTGACAATCCTCATTTCCCATTGACAGTGAATGGGGCTGAGTGAAAAAAAATGAAACTTTGTTTTTCAGACATCGACATCTCTGGCATACTTTAACCTGGACACACCATTCGAAGTTTAAAATGTGGATACAAGTCCAAATTATCAATGTGGGATTCAACTTTTTTGGTAGCTTTCATAGTTTTTTCGACCCGGGGCAAGGCGCACAGCCCACTCTCGCGATTCCCCGGCGGGGAATTGTCTAGTGTTTATTTTACAATCCACTTTACAGTGAGAGCCATTTTTTCGGTCGCTAACTCGTCCCACACCATTGAGTGCACACAAACAAACAATACATCAAAACGTGCGGTTCGATCTGACTCGGTATGCTATCATTCAGATTTTTAAAACTTTGATTTTTCGCGACGTATGTCGCAAAAAACTGCCGAAAATTTCCCATAAGGAATGAATGGGACGAGGTCAAAAAAGTCGCAAATCTGCAACATTTTTCAAACATCTCCTGCTCTGGCATACGTTGACCTAGAAACACCATTCAAACTTTTAAATGTAGGCACAAGTCTCGTCTATTTAAGTTGTATTTGAACTTTTTTCCTATAATGTGTAGTTTTTGAACACTGGCCCTTGAATGAAGGTGAGTGAAATTTTCTCTTGATATGACGCTCTCAGCCATAAACTTCATTCAAAAACAGTGAAATTTTCCAGAGTTGTAGCCACACTTGTCTTCTTTCTCCCACTGTGTCTACATTATCGGTAAGATTTACGAATTTTCAATTATCAGCCTATAACCAACAACAGTAGTTCTCAACTGTCCCTTTAACTCCATTGTTAATCGGGAAGAGGATTTGCGAAACTGCACCCTTCTCTAACTCGCTCCTATGAGCACATTTCTCAAAGTGGGACCACAAAACTTGGTGACTGTGTTCTTTAAGGCCTTTCCGGCTTGATGGTGTAGAAATTTTACTGATACCATGTTTGCTTTTTTGTCACGGGGCAAAGCGCACAGCCCACTCTCGCGATTCCCCGGCGGGGAATTGTCTAGTTATTATTTTTCATCCTCCCGTGATTTTTTGGCAGTTAACTTGTCTCGCACCGTTTGTCGCACCCAAACAAAAAATATATCAAAACGTGCGTCTCGATCTGACTCGGTATGCTATCATTCAGATTTTTTAAATTTTGATTTTTCGCGTCGTAAGACGCGAAAAACTGCGAAAAATTTCCCATAAGGAATGAATGGGACGAGGTCAAAAATGTCGCAAATCTGCAACGTTTTTCAAACATCTCCTGCTCGGGCATACTTTCGCCTAGAAACACCATTCCAACTTTAAAACGTAGGCACAGGTCTCGTCTATTTAAGTTGTATTTGAACTTTTTTCCTACGATGTATAGTTTTTGAACTGTGACCCTTTAACGATGATGAGTGATTTGGGGAAAATTCAGGGTTTTCAATGAGTGTGTATGGCGGAATGTTCGTGCAGCAGAGTGCAGGAGACCAACTGACAGAGTGAGAGAGACTCAAAAAAAGCCTCAGAAATTTTCTCTTTCCATGACGATCCCGGCCACAAATTACGCTCAAAAACAGTCATACTTTCCAGAGTTGTAGCCACACTTGTCTTCTCTCTCACAATGCGTCCGCTTTTTCGGTCGGATTTACGGTTTTTGAATTATCTGCCTCTGACCGACCAGAGTAGCTCTCACTGGCTCCATTTACTCCAATGTTAATCGGGAAGAGGATTTTCGAAACTGCTCCCTTTTTCCAACTCGCTCCCGTTTCCACATTTCTGACACAAGGACCATGAAACTTGGTGAGCTTGCTCTTTAAGGCATGTTTGGCTTGACCGTGAAAAAAATTTGCTGCTATCATGTATGGTTTTGAAAACATAGCACCAGTTTGATGTCCTGCATGTGAGGCTGAAAGGGCTGAGAAACAGCTGTGCCAGTCCGTTACCGGGGGGGGGCAGAGGGGGGGGGTCAGCAACGATTACCGTGGCAACCAAGATCAGCTGGGCCAGCACAGACAGTCTGTCTGTCTCTCTCTCTCTATCTGTCTGTCTATGCATATATCTCTCTTTATCTGTCTGTCTGTCTCTATCTGTCTGTCTCTCTGTCTCTCTCTACCTGTCTGTCTCTCTCTCTCTCTCTCCACCTGTCTATCTCTCTCTACCTGTCTATATCTTTCTCTCTCTATCTGTCTGTCCATACATATATCTCTCTCTATCTGTCTGTCTCTCTCTGTCTGTCTGTCTCTATCTGTCTCTCTCTCTCTCTCTGTCTGTCAGTCTCTGTCTTTCTCTCTCTCTCTATCTGTCTGTCTTTCTCGGTCTATCTGTCTGTCTCTCTCTCTCTATCTGTCTGTGTCTTTCGCTATCTCTCTGTTTATTTTCCAACCCAGTGTACATTGAGGGCCCTTTTTTCTGTCGCTAACTCTTCCCACACCGCTGACTGCACACAAACAAACAATAGATGACAACGTGCAGCTCGATCTGACTCGGTATGCTATCATTCAGTCTTTCAGAATGTCAACTTTTTCGCGTCGTAAGACGCGAAAAACTGCTAAAAATTTCCCATAAGGAATGAATGGGACGAGGTCAAAAAAGTTGCAAATCTTCAACATTATTCAAACATCTCTTGCTCTGGCATACGTTGACCTAGACACACCATTCGAACTATAAAATGTAGATAAAACTCCAAATGATCAACATGATGTCATACTTTTGCCTTAGCTTTCGTAGTTTTTTCGTCAGGGGGCAAAGCGCACAGCCCACTCTCGCGATTCCCCGGCGGGGAATTGTCTAGTGTTTATTTTACAATCCACTTTACAATGAGAGCTCTTTTTTCTGTCGCTAACTCGTCCCACACCGTTGAGTGCTCACAAACAAACAATACGTCAAAACGTGCGGTTCGATCTGACTCGGTATGCTATCATTCAATTTTTCAGAATATCAATTTTTCGCGACGTAAGACGCGAAAAACTGCCAAACATTTCCCATAAGGAATGAATGGGACGTTGTAAAAAAGTCGCAAATCTGCAAAGTTTTTCAAACATCTCCTGCTCTGGCATACATTCACCTAGAAACACCATTCAAACTTTAAAATGTCAGCACAAATCCTGTGTATTAGAGGTGTCTTCAACTTTTTTCCTATACTGTGTAGTTTTTGAATGCTGGCCCTTGAAAGATGGTGAGGGAAATTTTCTCTTTACATGACGCTCCCAGCCACAAATTTCACTCAAAAACAGTGAAATTTTCCAGAGCCACACTTGTCTTCTTTCTCCCAATGTGTCTATTTTCTCGGTGGGATTCACGGTTTTTGAATTATCTGCCCCTAACCAACAAGAGTAGCTCTCAACTGTCCCATTAACTCCATTGTAAATCGGGAAGAGGATTTGTGAAACTGCACCCTTCTCTAACTCGCTCCTATTGCCACATTTCTCAAAGTGGGACCACAAAACTTGGTGACTGTGTTCTTTAAGGCCATTCCCGCTTGATGGTGGAGAAATTTTGCTGATACCATGTTTGCTTTTTCGTCACGGGGCAAAGCGCACTAGACGATTCCCCGGCAGGGAATTGTCTAGTATTCTACAATTGTTCTTCCATTGTAATGAGGGCTTTATGCTGTTCTACTATTATATCCCTTTCTATTTACCGTATCTTGTGGAAGAACAGTGTTCATCTCTCTAGTTGAGTTCAGAGATTTGGAGAATCTATGACAAGGAGCACTGAAGCTGTTAAAAAATATACTACAAAAAACAACGGTCACAGATCTATTTGACAACAGCACCTACTTGAGGAATTAAGGAAATGTGGTCCTTGAAATAAGTTAATGCAAATTAAGTTCACCTACATTAAATTCTTTGATGAGATGTCCCCCTTGTTCTCCAAGATATTCTATTGGTGGAATATTTGTTAACTTGAGCTCAACCTCCGCGATCAAGGCTCTTGCCATCATCAAGGTCATACTGTCTGTTCCTGATACTGATATCATTCTTGAATTCATTGAAAGTGTCCCAACTGATTTCATTGACCTAGATTCAAGCTCCTTATCGACACACACTGATTCAGATGACACAGTCATACTCAGCAGCAGCTCCTCTGAGAGACTCTGAACAGAGCCCTGGCCGAAGGAGTTCAACATCCCAACCTTCTCCTTTGAAACAGAAGGTCAACTCGAGAAAGGGAATGCTGAATACACAAAGAACCAAACTACACTGACACCTATGTCAAAAATGCTGTCCGACATTTTGGAAAGATTGGCAGAGAATATTTTTTCCTACAAGGCGTACCCCACTGATGCAGACCTGGGTGATGTCGCAGAGGCTCTGACAAGGAAACATCCCTGCCTGAGGCAGCCAGACTCCTTCAATGAGAGCTATGGATGGAAACTGAGAATCAAGAATAAGATGTGCAATTACCGCATTCAGTCGAAGTTGCATGGGCTTGCATCTGAGCTCATGGTGAACACTCAAATCCAAGTCACGAGAAGATCCCCTTTCCCGCCCAGCAAAGAACAACAAAATGGCAAGAAGAGGTGAGGCCAATTATTATCCTCAGCCCAGCATTGAGACTCCAGAAAGCCTGGAACAAGAGTGAACATTGCTTCTGACTGAAGTAAAGAAGAGAAACAGTGAGAAAACCATACGGAGAAGATGGCCAGGACCTTTGAGTTTAGGAGGCAAGAGGCTGTAGATCAGAAACCTTCCATTGAGAACCTCATGGAAAGATGGCCAGATCTATTTCAGGTGGAAGAGGTATACCTTTCTTAACCTCTTTCATACTAATTATAACAAACATTTTTTGAGAAATAATACCGCAGGGCTTTGCGAAGATGAGTATAGTGTTGCTTTTTTGTCAAAAATTATATTTAGTTTGAAATTACTACTCAATTAAATTTTGACAAAGTAACAAGAACAACAACAAATCATAAACAAAACAGTCAAATGGGGAACGATTGTTACACAATTGTTATAGACCATACATTCTAGTGGGACCTAAATGATCATTGAGGGGTATTAATTGTGTATGAAGAATTATAAATTTTGATAATTGACAATTTAATAAAGGAGGGACTACACATTCTACCTTTTTAAGATGGGGAATTAATGCTTGTGCTAAGTTCGTCTTCAATAAAAAAAAAATATTGTGCACTGCTTCCTCATGTACAGATCAATGCAGAGTTTCTGCGGGTTACTGCAGTTCCACTGCTGACAAGATTTATGGCCCAGCTGGACAAGTACTCCACGCAGCTACTGAAGATCATCAGAAGAAGGAAGGGGCAACCAAAGCAAAAACTGCCACTATCCTGGAGTTTTTTGATCAGGTGTGATTTATATAATTAACCACTAGCAACAGTTAGCATTTTAACCGTTGTCTGATTGGGATAGGTATCCTTTTCCATTTTTATTTCATTGATTATGGTTATAGTCATTTGACAAATGTTGTGTCTTTTTAAACTCTGTGTGTGTGTGTGTGTGTGTGTGTGTGTGTGTGTGTGTGTGTGGAGCAAGGATATGTGGGCTTTGCAAATGTTCTTTAGACACTAGCAGCAGGTGCCCTTCCTCTGGTGCACACAGAGTTGCATTTTGGGGGATTTGGAGGAACTGCTGTCCTCACCTTGCTCTGGCCTTCTCCCTTGGTGGGGAGCCACTGTCATTGTTTCATTTGTGAAGTGACCAGTGTTCATGCCAGCTCTTCCACAAAGATGCTTGTACAATACCTTGATTCCAGCTCAAATCCACATTCATCCACAGCACAAATTAGTGAGAGCATGTCAGTGACCACTGGCAGGTCGCAGGATTGGCCTGACCTGGCAAAGAGACATCCCCAGTGTCCCCTCTTCTAAGAGAAACTGCCAGTCGTCTCTGACATAGATCCTGTAATGCTCTGATTTCAATTAATTGTGCTATGGATCGTACAAGCACCGACTGTTTGTGGTAGAGCTGGAATTTCAAAAGCTTACCTATCCTCCACACTGCATAGTAACCTTTTTTCACTGTCCCTGCAGGATGCTGATGCTGATCTCAGAAGGGAGTGTGTCCTCAAATCTCTCATCATAGACCTGGGAGAATGTGTTGAGGACCTGATAAAAGAATACACGGTATGTCCAAATCTGTTGTCTCTCCATGATGAGATGCAACGTTAATGATCCTGGGGGAAGCTTGACAGCTGTGCCATTGGATGTGGTGATTAATCATCAGTTGTTTACTTCTACGTTTTGTACTAAACTTTACCTCAGATGTCCGAGAAAGATCAAGCCGAGCAAGAGCTCGAGAGTACCACCATGGCGGTCTTCGTCTTAAGAAAGAACTCGAGCCTTCTACAACAGCCCAAAGAGATTGGGATCATCATTGACGGTGTGGAAGTCCTCAATGTGTTGCCATCTGTGGCAGCTGGAGTGGTAATGCTCTATGGACTCTGTTATGCCCTTAACATGAAGTATCCACAGGGGTTCAGGTTCAACTTTGAGGCACTTCAGAAGATCCTGATGGAGCGTGGTTCCAACAAGATGAGATCCAAGATTCGCAAACTGAATGGTGAACTCCACACTGCACAGTAGTATGTGTGACATGCGTACACATGCTTGCGTGTGCAGTAACCACAAGCTGCTAGCCAGCACTTTATGAGGGGGAGAACCTCAGCTGCACTTAGTTGCACCTAGGCAAGGGTGCTGTAGCCATTTAAAGCTATGTTATATTGTTGGGCTTTGAGTGAGTGTTTTGATTTTGGTTGTTTGAGGGTCAACACTGCTTCCAGAAAGCAATATTTCATTTAATTTCGTTTACCAGTAATTACAGTTCAGACTGTATAGAGCCTGTGTATAGGCCTATTACCATGTGTGTGTTTATCCTGGTTCATTTGCTTGGAGGCAATCTATTTTTTATCTGACTTGCATTTCTGAAAGATGTGCTGAAAACAATGCAGCTGGTTCTAAATTCAGATACTATCTTGATAAAGACTGCCCATTTAAAAGGGAGATTCCAGTTGACAGAGGCTGATAAAGCAGTATATGTTTTCTAAAAAAAATTTCACTGTTATTATTCCTGTGTGCTACAATATATAGCATCCTCCCCTGCCCTCATGGCCCTGTCCTGCTCTCTATCCTCCTCTTTCCTGCCTCCATCCTCCATCCTTTCCTCTGTTCCCCTCTGCCCTCTCCATCCTATCTTCTCCTGGCCTGACTTACCTAAGAAATCAAAGGTAGTCTTATAGTTTAAATGAATGATTGGCATGAAAAGTAAAAGAGATCAGTACCTGAAAATTGTGTTCTTATGGCTATACAAGTTGTAATGATTTCACATACAAATAAAAACATCGGTAACTTTGTGTCTGGATGTTTGATCCCAGGCATTACAGGGAAATGACAACAATATCAACAGGGATCTCACCCTTTGTTGAAGCATCTGTGTTTTATTTAAGTTTCAATTGGCTCCACATCAATCCACGCAACAGCACATGTTCTTAGAGAGAATGATTAGAATCTATTTAAATAGGAAACTCTGTTGCAATTGGCTGATTAACATGACAACATGTAATTCTCCTCTTCTCTCCATCTCCTCCCCTCGCCACCTTGCATTGCCTTTAGGGATGCTTGTATAGCATCAATTTAGTCAGCATCTCATAGTCCAGGGTTACTCACTTGCCCTCTTTTAGAATAAAACAAATGAAGGCCGATTGCCTAATGTTAATGTTGCATATGGTTCATATATGTTAAAGATTAATAAATACATTTAATGTCATCTGTTGGCCAAGTGTCTTTTTTTAAAGAGTTTATAAGGTGGGAAACAAATAATTTTTGGAGTTAAGTAAAATAAAATGTGAAAAATATAGTTTGCATATATCTAAATGAATTAACTGGTGCCAATGCAAACAATTCAAGTTAATTTAGTTAAAAGTGAATACATTAGGTTGGTTCAATTTCAATTTATTAGTTTGGTTCAATAACTAAAATGTTAAAATAATTTGGATCAAGGCAAAGAATTTAGATTGTGTCAAGTGAAAAGTTATTGTTTACATCAATATAAAATAATCAGGTCAGAGGAGGTTACTCAATTTAGATTCTGTGAAGTCACATATTTTAGATGTGATATCTGGACATCAATTTTTTTAGTTTGAGCAAGGATATAATTTTTTCAGTGCAGAAGCTGTGAGGAATTCAGTTTGGAGTCGATCGAGAACAAAGAAGGTAAGATTTATTACATTACATCCGTTTTTGGTCAATATGACTATTAATAGATGTGTCCATACGCAGTGCATCGCACAGTGCTGAGGATGAGTGGACCTTTGGAAGTGCGCCGCCATAGACCTGATGTCTGAGGAGTAAGACAGCACAAGATGGCACTGCAGTCAAGCCACCCTCCTCTCCGAAATGCAGTGCCTGTATGATATTATAGTAGTAATGCAGTGCCAGAACAGGATTCAAAATAAAAGCAGACACTTATGAAGGCATTCTGCAATTTCACATCAATCAACAATCAATCAGCCAGTCTGTCAATTGATTGATGAATTATTTAAACAATTAGTTAATTACGTAATTGAGCATTTAAGGAATTAATTCATTGATTATTTACTGAATTCATATTACCATCCTTATTCGGATAACACTGAAACCTATGAAGATGGGGGCCATGACATTTCATCTGTGTGTATATTTAGTCCAACATAAAATAAACACAATAGCTGGAGTTTCTGATGAGGGATTTCAAAATGAAAGCCTACTTAATAGTCAAATCTTGCTCTGAAAAGCTCGATTTGACAAGAAAAGACATCTGACTGAAAAGAATGATGAAACAAGTGAAACCATGTTTCCACACTATGTTTAGGTCAAATTCATACATTTTGAGCAAAATCTAAGCTGAGAAAGCATTTTTGGCTTGAATACACCTTAATCTGCTCTAACTGCCTAAAACAAGCTCCCAGCGCAAAACATCGCTTGATTTGGCAAGAAAAGACGTCTGACTGAAATGAATGATGAAACAAGTGAAACCAAGTTTCCACACTTTGTTTAGGTCAGATTCATACATTTTAAGCAAAATCTGAGCTGAGAAAGCATTTTTGGCTTGAATACAGATGAATCTGCTCTAACTCATTAAAACAAGCTCCCAGCGCTCTAAATCGCTTGATTTAGCAAGAAAGGACGTCCGACTGAAATGAATGATGAAACAAGTGAAACCATGTTTCCACACTATGTTTAGGTCAAATTCATACATTTTGAGCAAAATCTAAGCTGAGAAAGCATTTTTGGCTTGAATAAAGATGAATCTGCTCTAACTCCGTCAAACAAGTTCCCAGCGCTCTAAATCGCTTGATTTAGCAAGATAACACGTCTTAATGAAAACAACGTTGAAACAAGTGAAACAATGTATCCACACTATGTTCAGGTCAAATTCATACATTTTGAGCAAAATCTAAGCTGAGAAACCATTTTTGGCTTGAATACAGATGAATCTGCTTTAACTCCCTAAAACAAGCTCCCAGCGCTCTAAATCGCTTGAGTTGGCAAGAAAGGACGTCTGACTGTCATTCAATGAATGAGGAAACAAGTGAAAACAAGTTTCCACACTTTGTTTAGGTCAAATTCATACATTTTGAGCAAAATCTAAGCTGAGAAAGCATTTTTGGCTTGAATACAGATGAATCTGCTCTAACTCCCTAAAACAAGCTCCCAGCGCTTTAAATCGCTTGATTTCGCAAGATAACACGTCTTCATGAAAACAATGTTGAAACAAATGAAACCATGTATCCACACTATGTTTAGGTCAAATTCATACATTTTGAGCAAAATCTAAGCCGAGAAAGTATTTTTGGCTTGAATACGGATGAATCTGCTCTAACTCATTAAAACAAGCTCCCAGCGCTCTAAATCGCTTGATTTAGCAAGAAAGGACGTCTGACTGAAATGAATGATGAAACAAGTGAAACCATGTTTCCACACTATGTTTAGCTCAAATTCATACATTTTGAGCAAAATCTAAGCTGAGAAAGCATTTTTGGCTTGAATAAAGATGAATCTGCTCTAACTCCGTCAAACAAGTTCCCAGCGCTCGAAATCGCTTGATTTAGCAAGATAACACGTCTTAATGAAAACAACGTTGAAACAAGTGAACCCATGTATCCACACTATGTTCAGGTCAAATTCATACATTTTGAGCAAAATCTAAGCTGAGAAACCATTTTTGGCTTGAATACAGATGAATCTGCTTTAACTCCCTAAAACAAGCTCCCAGCGCTCTAAATCGCTTGAGTTGGCAAGAAAGGACGTCTGACTGTCATTCAATGAATGATGAAACAAGTGAAAACAAGTTTCCACACTTTGTTTAGGTCAAATTCAAACATTTTGAGCAAAATCTAAGCTGAGAAAGCAATTTTGGCTTGAATACAGATGAATCTGCTCTAACTCCCTAAAACAAGCTCCCAGCGCTTTAAATCGCTTGATTTCGCAAGATAACACGTCTTCATGAAAACAATGTTGAAACAAATGAAACCATGTATCCACACTATGTTTAGGTCAAATTCATACATTTTGAGCAAAATCTAAGCCGAGAAAGTATTTTTGGCTTGAATACGGATGAATCTGCTTTAACTCCCTAAAACAAGCTCCCAGCGCTCTAAATCGCTTGATTTGGCAAGAAAGGACGTCCGACTGAAATGAATGATGAAACAAGTGACACCAAGTTTCCACATTTTGTTTAGGTAAAATTCATACATTTTGAGCAAAATCTAAGCTGAGAAAGCATTTTTGGCTTGAATACAGATGAATCTGCTCTAACTCCGCCAAACAAGCTCCCAGCGCTCTAAATCGCTTGATTTGGCAAGAAAACACGTCTTAATGAAAACAATGTTGAAACAAGTGAAACCATGTATCCACTCTATGATTAGGTCAAATTCATACAATTTGAACACAATCTAAGCTGAGAAAACATTTTTGGCTTGAATACAGATGAATCTGCTCTAGCTGAGAAAGCATTTTTGGCTTGAATACAGATGAATCTGCTCTAGCTGAGAAAGCATTTTTGGCTTGAATACAGATGAATCTGCTCTAACTGCCTAAAACAAGCTCCCAGCGCCCTGAAACGCTTGATTTGGCAAGTAAAGACGTCATACATTTTGAGATAAATCTAAGCTGAGAAAGCATTTTTGGCTTGAATGAATGAATGAATGAATCAGATGAATCTGCTCTAACTCCGTCAAACAAGCTCCCAGCGCTCTAAATCGCTTGATTTGGCAAGAAAACACGTCTTAATGAAAACAATGATAAAACAAGTGAAACCATATTTCCACATCATGTTTAGGTCAAATTCATACATTTTGAGCAAAATCTAAGCTGAGAGAGCATTTTTGGCTTGAACACAGATGAATCTGCTCTAACTCCCTAAAACAAGCTCGCAGCGCTCTAAAACGCGTGATTTGGCAAGAAAACAAGACTTAATGAAAACAATGATGAAACAAGTAAAACCATGTTTCCACATCATGTTTAGGTCAAATTCATACATTTTGAGCAAAATCTAAGCTGAGAAAGCATTTTTGGCTTGAATACAGATGAATCTGCTCTAACTCCCTAAAACAAGGTCCTAGCGCTCTAAATCGCGTGATTTGGCAAGAAAACACGTCTTAATGAAAACAATGATGAAACAAGTAAAACCATGTTTCCACATCATGTTTAGGTCAAATTCATACATTTTGAGCAAAATCTAAGATGAGAAAGCATTTTTGGCTTGAATACAGATGAATCTGCTCTAACTGCCTAAAACAAGCTCCCAGCGCCCTGAAACGCTTGATTTGGCAAGAAAACACGTCTTAATGAAAACAATGATAAAATAAGTGAAACCATGTTTCCACATCATGTTTAGGTCAAATTAATACATTTTGAGCAAAACCTAAGCTGAGAAAGCATTTTTGGCTTGAATACAGATGAATCTGCTCTAACTGCCTAAAAGAAGCTCCCAGCCCCCTGAAACGCTTGATTTGGCAAGTAAAGACGTCTGACTGAAATGAGTGATGAAACAAGTGAAACCATGTTTCCACATCATGTTTAGGTCAAATTCATAAATTTTGAGCAAAATCTAAGCTGAGAAAGCATTTTTGGCTTGAATACAGATGAATCTGCTCTAACTGCCTAAAACAAGCTCCCAGCGCCCTGAAACGCTTGATTTGGCAAGTAAAGACGTCTGACTGAAATGAGTGATGAAACAAGTGAAACCATGTTTCCACATCATGTTTAGGTCAAATTCATACATTTTGAGCAAAATCTAAGCTGAGAAAGCATTTTTGGCTTGAACACAGATGAATCTGCTCTAACTCCCTAAAACAAGCTCCCAGCGCCCTGAAACGCTTGATTTGGCAAGTAAAGACGTCTGACTGAAATGAGTGATGAAACAAGTGAAACCATGTTTCCACATCATGTTTAGGTCAAATTCAAACATTTTGAGCAAAATCTAAGCTGAGAGAGCATTTTTGGCTTGAACACAGATGAATCTCCTCTAACTCCCTAAAACAAGCTCCCAGCGTTCTAAATCGCGTGATTTGGCAAGAAAACACGTCTTAATGTAAACAATGATGAAACAAGTAAAACCATGTTTCCAAATCATGTTTAGGTCAAATTCATACATTTTGAGCAAAATCTAAGCTGAGAAAGCATTTTTGGCTTGAATACAGATGAATCTGCTCTAACTCCCTAAAACAAGCTCCCAGCGCTCTAAATCGAGTGATTTGGCAAGAAAACACGTCTTAATGAAAACAATGATGAAACAAGTAAAACCATGTTTCCACATCATGTTTAGGTCAAATTCATACATTTTGAGCAAAATCTAAGCTGAGAAAGCATTTTTGCCTTGAATACAGATGAATCTGCTCTAACTGCCTAAAACAAGCTCCCAACGCCCTGAAACGCTTGATTTGGCAAGTAAAGACGTCTGACTGAAATGAGTGATGAAACAAGTGAAACCATGTTTCCACATCATGTTTAGGTCAAATTCATACATTTTGAGCAAAATCTAAGCTGAGAAAGCATTTTTGGCTTGAATACACATGAATCTGCTCTAACTGCCTAAACAAGCTCCCAGCGCCCTGAAATGCTTGATTTGGCAAGTAAAGACGTCTGACTGAAATGAGTGATCAAACAAGTGAAACCATGTTTCCACATCATGTTTAGGTCAAATTCATACATTTTGAGGAAAATCTGAGCTGAGAAAGCATTTTTGGCTTGAATACAGAGGAATCTGCTCTATCTCCCTAAAACAAGCTCCCAGCGCTCTAAATCGCGTGATTTGGCAAGAAAACACGTCTGAATGAAATGAATGATGAAACAAGTGAAACCATGTTTCCACACTATGTTGAGGTCAAATTCATACATTTTGAGCAAAATCTAAGCTGAGAAAGCATTTTTGGCTTGAATACACATGAATCTGCTCTAACTCCTTAAAACAAGCTCCCGGCGCTATAAATCGCTTGATTTGGCAAGAATACACGTCTGAATGAAATGAATGATGAAACAAGTGAAACCATGTTTCCACACTATACTTAGGTCAAATTCATACATTTTGAGCAAAATCTAAGCTGAGAAAGCATTTTTGGCTTGAACACAGATGAATCTGCTCTAACTCCCTAAAACAAGCTCCCAGCGCCCTGAAACGCTTGATTTGGCAAGTAAAGACGTCTGACTGAAATGAGTGATGAAACAAGTGAAACCATGTTTCCACATCATGTTTAGGTCAAATTCATACATTTTGAGCAAAATCTAAGCTGAGAGAGCATTTTTGGCTTGAACACAGATGAATCTCCTCTAACTCCCTAAAACAAGCTCCCAGCGCTCTAAATCGCGTGATTTGGCAAGAAAACACGTCTTAATGAAAACAATGATGAAACAAATAAAACCATGTTTCCACATCATGTTTAGGTCAAATTCATACATTTTGAGCAAAATCTAAGCTGAGAAAGCATTTTTGGCTTGAACACAGATGAATCTGCTCTAACTCCATAAAACAAGCTCCCAGCGCCCTGAAACGCTTGATTTGGCAAGTAAAGACGTCTGACTGAAATGAGTGATGAAACAAGTGAAACCATGTTTCCACATCATGTTTAGGTCAAATTCAAACATTTTGAGCAAAATCTAAGCTGAGAGAGCATTTTTGGCTTGAACACAGATGAATCTCCTCTAACTCCCTAAAACAAGCTCCCAGCGTTCTAAATCGCGTGATTTGGCAAGAAAACACGTCTTAATGTAAACAATGATGAAACAAGTAAAACCATGTTTCCAAATCATGTTTAGGTCAAATTCATACATTTTGAGCAAAATCTAAGCTGAGAAAGCATTTTTGGCTTGAATACAGATGAATCTGCTCTAACTCCCTAAAACAAGCTCCCAGCGTTCTAAATCGCGTGATTTGGCAAGAAAACACGTCTTAATGTAAACAATGATGAAACAAGTAAAACCATGTTTCCAAATCATGTTTAGGTCAAATTCATACATTTTGAGCAAAATCTAAGCTGAGAAAGCATTTTTGGCTTGAATACAGATGAATCTGCTCTAACTCCCTAAAACAAGCTCCCAGCGCTCTAAATCGAGTGATTTGGCAAGAAAACACGTCTTAATGAAAACAATGATGAAACAAGTAAAACCATGTTTCCACATCATGTTTAGGTCAAATTCATACATTTTGAGCAAAATCTAAGCTGAGAAAGCATTTTTGCCTTGAATACAGATGAATCTGCTCTAACTGCCTAAAACAAGCTCCCAACGCCCTGAAACGCTTGATTTGGCAAGTAAAGACGTCTGACTGAAATGAGTGATGAAACAAGTGAAACCATGTTTCCACATCATGTTTAGGTCAAATTCATACATTTTGAGCAAAATCTAAGCTGAGAAAGCATTTTTGGCTTGAATACACATGAATCTGCTCTAACTGCCTAAAACAAGCTCCCAGCGCCCTGAAATGCTTGATTTGGCAAGTAAAGACGTCTGACTGAAATGAGTGATCAAACAAGTGAAACCATGTTTCCACATCATGTTTAGGTCAAATTCATACATTTTGAGGAAAATCTGAGCTGAGAAAGCATTTTTGGCTTGAATACAGAGGAATCTGCTCTATCTCCCTAAAACAAGCTCCCAGCGCTCTAAATCGCGTGATTTGGCAAGAAAACACGTCTGAATGAAATGAATGATGAAACAAGTGAAACCATGTTTCCACACTATGTTGAGGTCAAATTCATACATTTTGAGCAAAATCTAAGCTGAGAAAGCATTTTTGGCTTGAATACACATGAATCTGCTCTAACTCCTTAAAACAAGCTCCCAGCGCTATAAATCGCTTGATTTGGCAAGAATACACGTCTGACTGAAATGAATGATGAAACAAGTGAAACCATGTTTCCACACTATACTTAGGTCAAATTCATACATTTTGAGCAAAATCTAAGCTGAGAAAGCATTTTTGGCTTGAATACACATGAATCTGCTCTAACTCGCTAAAACAAGCTCGCAGCGCCCTGAAACGCTTGATTTGGCAAGTAAAGACGTCTGACTGAAATGAGTGATGAAACAAGTGAAACCATGTTTCCACATCATGTTTAGGTCAAATTCATACATTTTGAGCAAAATCTAAGCTGAGAAAGCATTTTTGGCTTGAATACACATGAATCTGCTCTAACTCGCTAAAACAAGCTCCCAGCGCCCTGAATCGCTTGATTTGGCAAGTAAAGACGTCTGACTGAAATGAGTGATGAAACAAGTGAAACCATGTTTCCACATCATGTTTAGGTCAAATTCATAAATTTTGAGCAAAATCTAAGCTGAGAAAGCATTTTTGGCTTGAATACAGATGAATCTGCTCTAACTGCCTAAAACAAGCTCCCAGCGCCCTGAAACGCTTGATTTGGCAAGTAAAGACGTCTGACTGAAATGAGTGATGAAACAAGTGAAACCATGTTTCCACATCATGTTTAGGTCAAATTCATACATTTTGAGCAAAATCTAAGCTGAGAAAGCATTTTTGGCTTGAACACAGATGAATCTACTCTAACTCCCTAAAACAAGCTCCCAGCGCCCTGAAACGCTTGATTTGGCAAGTAAAGACGTCTGACTGAAATGAGTGATGAAACAAGTGAAACCATGTTTCCACATCATGTTTAGGTCAAATTCATACATTTTGAGCAAAATCTAAGCTGAGAGAGCATTTTTGGCTTGAACACAGATGAATCTCCTCTAACTCCCTAAAACAAGCTCCCAGCGCTCTAAATCGCGTGATTTGGCAAGAAAACACGTCTTAATGAAAACAATGATGAAACAAGTAAAACCATGTTTCCACATCATGTTTAGGTCAAATTCATACATTTTGAGCAAAATCTAAGCTGAGAAAGCATTTTTGGCTTGAATACAGATGAATCTGCTCTAACTCCCTATAACAAGCTCCCAGCGCTCTAAATCAAGTGATTTGGCAAGAAAACACGTCTCAATGAAAACAATGATGAAACAAGTAAAACCATGTTTCCACATCATGTTTAGGTCAAATTCATACATTTTGAGCAAAATCTAAGCTGAGAAAGCATTTTTGGCTTGAACACAGATGAATCTGCTCTAACTCCCTAAAACAAGGTCCTAGCGCTCTAAATCGCGTGATTTGGCAAGAAAACACGTCTTAATGAAAACAATGATGAAACAAGTAAAACCATGTTTCCATATCATGTTTAGGTCAAATTCATACATTTTGAGCAAAATCTAAGCTGAGAAAGCATTTTTGGCTTGAATACAGATGAATCTGCTCTAACTGCCTAAAACAAGCTCCCAGCGCCCTGAAACGCTTGATTTGGCAAGTAAAGACGTCTGACTGAAATGAGTGATGAAACAAGTGAAACCATGTTTCCACATCATGTTTAGGTCAAATTCATACATTTTGAGCAAAATCTAAGCTGAGAAAGCATTTTTGGCTTGAATACAGAGGAATCTGCTCTATCTCCCTAAAACAAGCTCCCAGCGCTCTAAATCGCTTGAGTTGGCAAGAAAGGACGTCTGACTGAAATGAATGATGAAACAATTGAAAACAAGTTTCCACACTTTGTTTAGGTCAAATTCATACATTTTGAGCAAAATCTAAGCTGAGAAAGCATTTTTGGCTTGAATACAGATGAATCTGCTCTAACTCCCTAAAACAAGCTCCCAGCGCTTTAAATCGCGTGATTTGGCAAGAAAAAACGAATGAATGAAATGAATGATGAACCAAGTGAAACCATGTTTCCACACTATACTTAGGTCAAATTCATACATTTTGAGCAAAATCTAAGCTGAGAAAGCATTTTTGGCTTGAATACAGATGAATCTGCTCTAACTCCCTAAAACAAGCTCGCAGCGCCCTGAAACGCTTGATTTGGCAAGTAAAGACGTCTGACTGAAATGAGTGATGAAACAAGTGAAACCATGTTTCCACATCATGTTTAGGTCAAATTCATACATTTTGAGCAAAATCTAAGCTGAGAAAGCATTTTTGGCTTGAATACACATGAATCTGCTCGAACTCGCTAAATCAAGCTCCCAGCGCCCTGAATCGCTTGATTTGGCAAGTAAAGACGTCTGACTGAAATGAGTGATGAAACAAGTGAAACCATGTTTCCACATCATGTTTAGGTCAAATTCATAAATTTTGAGCAAAATCTAAGCTGAGAAAGCATTTTTGGCTTGAATACAGATGAATCTGCTCTAACTGCCTAAAACAAGCTCCCAGCGCCCTGAAACGCTTGATTTGGCAAGTAAAGACGTCTGACTGAAATGAGTGATGAAACAAGTGAAACCATGTTTCCACATCATGTTTAGGTCAAATTCATACATTTTGAGCAAAATCTAAGCTGAGAAAGCATTTTTGGCTTGAACACAGATGAATCTGCTCTAACTCCCTAAAACAAGCTCCCAGCGCCCTGAAACGCTTGATTTGGCAAGTAAAGACGTCTGACTGAAATGAGTGATGAAACAAGTGAAACCATGTTTCCCCATCATGTTTAGGTCAAATTCATACATTTTGAGCAAAATCTAAGCTGAGAGAGCATTTTTGGCTTGAACACAGATGAATCTCCTCTAACTCCCTAAAACAAGCTCCCAGCGTTCTAAATCGCGTGATTTGGCAAGAAAACACGTCTTAATGTAAACAATGATGAAACAAGTAAAACCATGTTTCCACATCATGTTTAGGTCAAATTCATACATTTTGAGCAAAATCTAAGCTGAGAAAGCATTTTTGGCTTGAATACAGATGAATCTGCTCTAACTCCCTATAACAAGCTCCCAGCGCTCTAAATCAAGTGATTTGGCAAGAAAACACGTCTCAATGAAAACAATGATGAAACAAGTAAAACCATGTTTCCACATCATGTTTAGGTCAAATTCATACATTTTGAGCAAAATCTAAGCTGAGAAAGCATTTTTCCTTGAATACAGATGAATCTGCTCTAACTCCCTAAAACAAGCTCCCAGCGCCCTGAAACGCTTGATTTGGAAAGTAAAGACGTCTGACTGAAATGAGTGATGAAACAAGTGAAACCATGTTTCCACATCATGTTTAGGTCAAATTCATACATTTTGAGCAAAATCTAAGCTGAGAAAGCATTTTTGGCTTGAATACAGATGAATCTGCTCTAACTGCCTAAAACAAGCTCCCAGCGCCCTGAAACGCTTGATTTGGCAAGTAAAAACGTCTGACTGAAATGAGTGATGAAACAAGTGAAACCATGTTTCCACATCAAGTTTAGGTCAAATTCATACATTTTGAGGAAAATCTGAGCTGAGAAAGCATTTTTTGCTTGAATACAGAGGAATCTGCTCTATCTCCTAAAACAAGCTCCCAGCGCTCTAAATCGCGTGATTTGGCAAGAAAACACGTCTTAATGAAATGAGTGATGAAACAAGTGAAACCATGTATCCACACTA
>NC_051055.1:212221-250594 GCF_904848185.1 Acanthopagrus latus | reverse complement strand
TCTAAGCTGAGAAAGCATTTTTGGCTTGAATACACATGAATCTGCTCTAACTCCTTAAATCAAGCTCCCAGCGCTCTAAATCGCTTGATTTGGCAAGAATACACGTCTGACTGAAATGAATGATGAAACAAGTGAAACCATGTTTCCACACTATACTTAGGTCAAATTCATACATTTTGAGCAAAATCTAAGCTGAGAAAGCATTTTTGGCTTGAATACACATGAATCTGCTCTAACTCCCTAAAACAAGCTCCCAGCGCCCTGAAACGCTTGATTTGGCAAGTAAAGACGTCTGACTGAAATGAGTGATGAAACAAGTGAAACCATGTTTCCACACTATGTTGAGGTCAAATTCATACATTTTGAGCAAAATCTAAGCTGAGAAAGCATTTTTGGCTTGAATACACATGAATCTGCTCTAACTCCCTAAAACAAGCTCCCAGCGCCCTGAAACGCTTGATTTGGCAAGTAAAGACGTCTGACTGAAATGAGTGATGAAACAAGTGAAACCATGTTTCCACACTATGTTTAGGTCAAATTCATACATTTTGAGCAAAATCTAAGCTGAGAAAGCATTTTTGGCTTGAATACACATGAATCTGCTCTAACTCCTTAAAACAAGCACCCAGCGCTCTAAATCGCTTGATTTCGCAAGAAAACACGTCTGACTGAAATGAATGATGAAACAAGTGAAACCATGTTTCCACACTATGTTGAGGTCAAATTCATACATTTTGAGCAAAATCTAAGCTGAGAAAGCATTTTTGGCTTGAATACACATGAATCTGCGCTAACTCGCTCAAACAAGCTCCCAGCGCCCTGAAACGCTTGATTTGGCAAGTAAAGACGTCTGACTGAAATGAGTGATGAAACAAGTGAAACCATGTTTCCACATCATGTTTAGGTCAAATTCATACATTTTGAGCAAAATCTAAGCTGAGAAAGCATTTTTGGCTTGAATACACATGAATCTGCTCTAACTCCTTAAAACAAGCTCCCAGCGCCCTGAAACGCTTGATTTGGCAAGTAAAGACGTCTGACTGAAATGAATGATGAAACAAGTGAAACCATGTTTCCACACTATGTTGAGGTCAAATTCATACATTTTGAGCAAAATCTAAGCTGAGAAAGCATTTTTGGCTTGAATACACATGAATCTGCTCTAACTCGCTAAAACAAGCTCCCAGCGCCCTGAAACGCTTGATTTGGCAAGAATACACTCTGACTGAAATGAATGATGAAACAAGTGAAACCATGTTTCCACACTATACTTAGGTCATATTCATACATTTTGAGCAAAATCTAAGCTGAGAAAGCATTTTTGGCTTGAATACACATGAATCTGCTCTAACTCCCTAAAACAAGCTCCCAGCATCCTGAAACGCTTGATTTGGCAAGTAAAGACGTCTGACTGAAATGAGTGATGAAACAAGTGAAACCATGTTTCCACACTATGTTGAGGTCAAATTCATACATTTTGAGCAAAATCTAAGCTGAGAAAGCATTTTTGGCTTGAATACACATGAATCTTCTCTAACTCCTTAAATCAAGCTCCCAGCGCTCTAAATCGCTTGATTTGGCAAGAATACACGTCTGACTGAAATGAATGATGAAACAAGTGAAACCATGTTTCCACACTATACTTAGGTCAAATTCATACATTTTGAGCAAAATCTAAGCTGAGAAAGCATTTTTGGCTTGAATACACATGAATCTGCTCTAACTCGCTAAAACAAGCTCCCAGCGCCCTGAAACGCTTGATTTGGCAAGTAAAGACGTCTGACTGAAATGAGTGATGAAACAAGTGAAACCATGTTTCCACATCATGTTTAGGTCAAATTCATACATTTTGAGCAAAATCTAAGCTGAGAAAGCATTTTTGGCTTGAATACACATGAATCTGCTCTAACTCCTTAAAACAAGCTCCCAGCGCCCTGAAACGCTTGATTTGGCAAGTAAAGACGTCTGACTGAAATGAATGATGAAACAAGTGAAACCATGTTTCCACACTATGTTGAGGTCAAATTCATACATTTTGAGCAAAATCTAAGCTGAGAAAGCATTTTTGGCTTGAATACACATGAATCTGCTCTAACTCCTTAAAACAAGCTCCCAGCGTTATAAATCGCTTGATTTGGCAAGAATACACGTCTGACTGAAATGAATGATGAAACAAGTGAAACCATGTTTCCACACTATGTTGAGGTCAAATTCATACATTTTGAGCAAAATCTAAGCTGAGAAAGCATTTTTGGCTTGAATACACATGAATCTGCTCTAACTCGCTAAAACAAGCTCCCAGCGCCCTGAAACGCTTGATTTGGCAAGTAAAGACGTCTGACTGAAATGAGTGATGAAACAAGTGAAACTATGTTTCCACATCATGTTTAGGTCAAATTCATACATTTTGAGCAAAATCTAAGCTGAGAAAGCATTTTTGGCTTGAATACATATGAATCTGCTCTAACTCCCTAAAACAAGCTCCCAGCGCCCTGAAACGCTTGATTTGGCAAGTAAAGACGTCTGACTGAAATGAGTGATGAAACAAGTGAAACCATGTTTCCACACTATGTTGAGGTCAAATTCATACATTTTGAGCAAAATCTAAGCTGAGAAAGCATTTTTGGCTTGAATACACATGAATCTGCTCTAACTCGCTAAAACAAGCTCCCAGCGCCCTGAAACGCTTGATTTGGCAAGTAAAGACGTCTGACTGAAATGAGTGATGAAACAAGTGAAACCATGTTTCCACATCATGTTTAGGTCAAATTCATACATTTTGAGCAAAATCTAAGCTGAGAAAGCATTTTTGGCTTGAATACACATGAATCTGCTCTAACTCCTTAAAACAAGCACCCAGCGCTCTAAATCGCTTGATTTCGCAAGAAAACACGTCTGACTGAAATGAATGATGAAACAAGTGAAACCATGTTTCCACACTATGTTGAGGTCAAATTCATGCATTTTGAGCAAAATCTAAGCTGAGAAGGCATTTTTGGCTTGAATACACATGAATCTGCTCTAACTCGCTAAAACAAGCTCCCAGCGCCCTGAAACGCTTGATTTGGCAAGTAAAGACGTCTGACTGAAATGAGTGATGAAACAAGTGAAACCATGTTTCCACACTATGTTGAGGTCAAATTCATACATTTTGAGCAAAATCTAAGCTGAGAAAGCATTTTTGGCTTGAATACACATGAATCTGCTCTAACTCGCTAAAACAAGCTCCCAGCGCCCTGAAACGCTTGATTTGGCAAGTAAAGACGTCTGACTGAAATGAGTGATGAAACAAGTGAAACCATGTTTCCACATCATGTTTAGGTCAAATTCATACATTTTGAGCAAAATCTAAGCTGAGAAAGCATTTTTGGCTTGAATACACATGAATCTGCTCTAACTCCTTAAAACAAGCACCCAGCGCTCTAAATCGCTTGATTTCGCAAGAAAACACGTCTGACTGAAATGAATGATGAAACAAGTGAAACCATGTTTCCACACTATGTTGAGGTCAAATTCATGCATTTTGGGCAAAATCTAAGCTGAGAAGGCATTTTTGGCTTGAATACACATGAATCTGCTCTAACTCGCTAAAACAAGCTCCCAGCGCCCTGAAACGCTTGATTTGGCAAGTAAAGACGTCTGACTGAAATGAGTGATGAAACAAGTGAAACCATGTTTCCACATCATGTTTAGGTCAAATTCATACATTTTGAGCAAAATCTAAGCTGAGAAAGCATTTTTGGCTTGAATACACATGAATCTGCTCTAACTCCTTAAAACAAGCTCCCAGCGCTCTAAATCGCTTGATTTGGCAAGAATACACGTCTGACTGAAATGAATGATGAAACAAGTGAAACCATGTTTCCACACTATGTTGAGGTCAAATTCATACATTTTGAGCAAAATCTAAGCTGAGAAAGCATTTTTGGCTTGAATACACATGAATCTGCTCTAACTCGCTAAAACAAGCTCCCAGCGCCCTGAAACGCTTGATTTGGCAAGTAAAGACGTCTGACTGAAATGAGTGATGAAACAAGTGAAACCATGTTTCCACATCATGTTTAGGTCAAATTCATACATTTTGAGCAAAATCTAAGCTGAGAAAGCATTTTTGGCTTGAATACACATGAATCTGCTCTAACTCCTTAAAACAAGCTCCCAGCGCCCTGAAACGCTTGATTTGGCAAGTAAAGACGTCTGACTGAAATGAATGATGAAACAAGTGAAACCATGTTTCCACACTATGTTGAGGTCAAATTCATACATTTTGAGCAAAATCTAAGCTGAGAAAGCATTTTTGGCTTGAATACACATGAATCTGCTCTAACTCCTTAAAACAAGCTCCCAGCGCTCTAAATCGCTTGATTTGGCAAGAAAACACGTCTGACTGAAATGAATGATGAAACAAGTGAAACCATGTTTCCACACTATGTTGAGGTCAAATTCATACATTTTGAGCAAAATCTAAGCTGAGAAAGCATTTTTGGCTTGAATACACATGAATCTGCTCTAACTCGCTAAAACAAGCTCCCAGCGCCCTGAAACGCTTGATTTGGCAAGTAAAGACGTCTGACTGAAATGAGTGATGAAACAAGTGAAACCATGTTTCCACATCATGTTTAGGTCAAATTCATACATTTTGAGCAAAATCTAAGCTGAGAAAGCATTTTTGGCTTGAATACACATGAATCTGCTCTAACTCCCTAAAACAAGCTCCCAGCGCCCTGAAACGCTTGATTTGGCAAGTAAAGACGTCTGACTGAAATGAGTGATGAAACAAGTGAAACCATGTTTCCACACTATGTTGAGGTCAAATTCATACATTTTGAGCAAAATCTAAGCTGAGAAAGCATTTTTGGCTTGAATACACATGAATCTGCTCTAACTCGCTAAAACAAGCTCCCAGCGCCCTGAAACGCTTGATTTGGCAAGTAAAGACGTCTGACTGAAATGAGTGATGAAACAAGTGAAACCATGTTTCCACATCATGTTTAGGTCAAATTCATACATTTTGAGCAAAATCTAAGCTGAGAAAGCATTTTTGGCTTGAATACACATGAATCTGCTCTAACTCCTTAAAACAAGCACCCAGCGCTCTAAATCGCTTGATTTCGCAAGAAAACACGTCTGACTGAAATGAATGATGAAACAAGTGAAACCATGTTTCCACACTATGTTGAGGTCAAATTCATACATTTTGAGCAAAATCTAAGCTGAGAAAGCATTTTTGGCTTGAATACACATGAATCTGCTCTAACTCGCTAAAACAAGCTCCCAGCGCCCTGAAACGCTTGATTTGGCAAGTAAAGACGTCTGACTGAAATGAGTGATGAAACAAGTGAAACCATGTTTCCACATCATGTTTAGGTCAAATTCATACATTTTGAGCAAAATCTAAGCTGAGAAAGCATTTTTGGCTTGAATACACATGAATCTGCTCTAACTCCTTAAAACAAGCACCCAGCGCTCTAAATCGCTTGATTTCGCAAGAAAACACGTCTGACTGAAATGAATGATGAAACAAGTGAAACCATGTTTCCACACTATGTTGAGGTCAAATTCATACATTTTGAGCAAAATCTAAGCTGAGAAAGCATTTTTGGCTTGAATACACATGAATCTGCTCTAACTCGCTAAAACAAGCTCCCAGCGCCCTGAAACGCTTGATTTGGCAAGTAAAGACGTCTGACTGAAATGAGTGATGAAACAAGTGAAACCATGTTTCCACATCATGTTTAGGTCAAATTCATACATTTTGAGCAAAATCTAAGCTGAGAAAGCATTTTTGGCTTGAATACACATGAATCTGCTCTAACTCGCTAAAACAAGCTCCCAGCGCCCTGAAACGCTTGATTTGGCAAGTAAAGACGTCTGACTGAAATGAGTGATGAAACAAGTGAAACCATGTTTCCACATCATGTTTAGGTCAAATTCATACATTTTGAGCAAAATCTAAGCTGAGAAAGCATTTTTGGCTTGAATACACATGAATCTGCTCTAACTCCTTAAAACAAGCTCCCAGCGCTCTAAATCGCTTGATTTGGCAAGAAAACACGTCTGACTGAAATGAATGATGAAACAAGTGAAACCATGTTTCCACACTATACTTAGGTCAAATTCATACATTTTGAGCAAAATCTAAGCTGAGAAAGCATTTTTGGCTTGAATACACATGAATCTGCTCTAACTCCCTAAAACAAGCTCCCAGCGCCCTGAAACGCTTGATTTGGCAAGTAAAGACGTCTGACTGAAATGAGTGATGAAACAAGTGAAACCATGTTTCCACACTATGTTGAGGTCAAATTCATACATTTTGAGCAAAATCTAAGCTGAGAAAGCATTTTTGGCTTGAATACACATGAATCTGCTCTAACTCCCTAAAACAAGCTCCCAGCGCCCTGAAACGCTTGATTTGGCAAGTAAAGACGTCTGACTGAAATGAGTGATGAAACAAGTGAAACCATGTTTCCACACTATGTTTAGGTCAAATTCATACATTTTGAGCAAAATCTAAGCTGAGAAAGCATTTTTGGCTTGAATACACATGAATCTGCTCTAACTCCTTAAAACAAGCACCCAGCGCTCTAAATCGCTTGATTTCGCAAGAAAACACGTCTGACTGAAATGAATGATGAAACAAGTGAAACCATGTTTCCACACTATGTTGAGGTCAAATTCATACATTTTGAGCAAAATCTAAGCTGAGAAAGCATTTTTGGCTTGAATACACATGAATCTGCGCTAACTCGCTAAAACAAGCTCCCAGCGCCCTGAAACGCTTGATTTGGCAAGTAAAGACGTCTGACTGAAATGAGTGATGAAACAAGTGAAACCATGTTTCCACATCATGTTTAGGTCAAATTCATACATTTTGAGCAAAATCTAAGCTGAGAAAGCATTTTTGGCTTGAATACACATGAATCTGCTCTAACTCCTTAAAACAAGCTCCCAGCGCTCTAAATCGCTTGATTTGGCAAGAATACACGTCTGACTGAAATGAATGATGAAACAAGTGAAACCATGTTTCCACACTATACTTAGGTCAAATTCATACATTTTGAGCAAAATCTAAGCTGAGAAAGCATTTTTGGCTTGAATACACATGAATCTGCTCTAACTCCTTAAAACAAGCTCCCAGCGCTCTAAATCGCTTGATTTCGCAAGAAAACACGTCTGACTGAAATGAATGATGAAACAAGTGAAACCATGTTTCCACACTATGTTGAGGTCAAATTCATACATTTTGAGCAAAATCTAAGCTGAGAAAGCATTTTTGGCTTGAATACACATGAATCTGCTCTAACTCCCTAAAACAAGCTCCCAGCGCCCTGAAACGCTTGATTTGGCAAGTAAAGACGTCTGACTGAAATGAGTGATGAAACAAGTGAAACCATGTTTCCACACTATGTTGAGGTCAAATTCATACATTTTGAGCAAAATCTAAGCTGAGAAAGCATTTTTGGCTTGAATACACATGAATCTGCTCTAACTCGCTAAAACAAGCTCCCAGCGCCCTGAAACGCTTGATTTGGCAAGTAAAGACGTCTGACTGAAATGAGTGATGAAACAAGTGAAACCATGTTTCCACATCATGTTTAGGTCAAATTCATACATTTTGAGCAAAATCTAAGCTGAGAAAGCATTTTTGGCTTGAATACACATGAATCTGCTCTAACTCCTTAAAACAAGCACCCAGCGCTCTAAATCGCTTGATTTCGCAAGAAAACACGTCTGACTGAAACGAATGATGAAACAAGTGAAACCATGTTTCCACACTATGTTGAGGTCAAATTCATACATTTTGAGCAAAATCTAAACTGAGAAAGCATTTTTGGCTTGAATACACATGAATCTGCTCTAACTCGCTAAAACAAGCTCCCAGCGCCCTGAAACGCTTGATTTGGCAAGTAAAGACGTCTGACTGAAATGAGTGATGAAACAAGTGAAACCATGTTTCCACATCATGTTTAGGTCAAATTCATACATTTTGAGCAAAATCTAAGTTGAGAAAGCATTTTTGGCTTGAATACACATGAATCTGCTCTAACTCCTTAAAACAAGCTCCCAGCGCTCTAAATCGCTTGATTTGGCAAGAAAACACGACTTAATGAAAAAAATGTTGAAACAAGTGAAACCATGTATCCACACTATGTTGAGGTCAAATTCATACATTTTGAGCAAAATCTAAGCTGAGAAAGCATTTTTGGCTTGAATACAGTATGTATAATATATTTATTTTTAGTGATATTGTCATGTCATGTCATTATCCGTAACCGCTTATCCCTTTCCATGGGGTCACGGGGTGTTGCTACTGGAGCCAAGCCCAGCCTTGTCTCAGGGCGAGGGCAGGGTACTCCCTGGACAAGTCGCCAGCTCATCGCAGGGCCCTCACTGATGAGCAATGGGGGGTTCAGTATCTTGCTCAAAGACACTTCGACATGCAGCTCAGCCTTGCCCTGAGCCGGGATTTGAACTAGCGACCTTTCGATCACTAGTCGACCTGCTCTACCCGCTGAGCTACAGCCGCCCCTCATAGTGATATTGTGAATTATCAATTTGTGGGGGATAGTTATGTACCCCTTCTCCGATGTATAAATGTGTCGGACGAGCCAAGACGTATGCCCACTCTGACTTATGACAAGCGGCACTACACATCGCTCTCGAAATCAGTGGTGGATGATGACGAAATTTCATTAAAAAATGATCAAGACCTGTCTATTCCCTTTGCGTTTGGTAAAGTAATTATCAAATTACACTTCAGGCTGTTGAAGCAGTTATTCTGATTACCATCTGGAAAATGATACACATCCCGTTCACTCATGATGATGCAAGATATATGTCATATTATATGAACCAGGCAGGGGGAGAGTTACCAGGCTTTATAGGGGCTAGTACTCAATATGGCAATGGATTAGGGCAGGAGACGTTGTTTCAAATATCACCAGAAATACACTTTCAAAACACCAGGATGGGAGTGGCCTGATGGTGTACAGCAGAAGACCTTTGAAAAGACCTCCTTCCAGACGTGGGCATAGCTGTAGTGTGGTTAAAAAACATAAAACACCTGTTAAAAACACAAAGCAGTTAAAAAGAAGTCAGTCACCGGGAGTTAAAGAGTACCAAAGAGACAACAGGACAACATTGAGAGACATATTCTAGGCTAGAATTCTAAGAAGAATACCATGGCGCTCATTCATAATCAATCTGAAGAATGTGTGAAGACCGAGCTGGATCTATTCACTGTTCCCTTCACCCAGACATCTATAGAAAAATCGACTTATGTTGAAATCCCTGCTGTTTTGGCAATAACAGACACAGGTCCTATGGAATTTTACATAACGGCCAGTGGGGAGGACTATCTTGAACTGAATGAATCATATCTTTATACACGTGTGAGGATTACAAATGCCGACGGCAAAAATCTAGCAAATGCAGCAGATGTTGAATTTATAAACTATCCAGGATGTACCTTATTCTCTTAGGTTGATAGGATGTTGGGAGACAGGCTTATAATACAGTCTTCTAACACATATCCATACCAAGGCATAATTGAATGTTTAATTAACTATGAGAAGGACACTGTAGACACACAGTTTAGTGCGGGTTTGTTTTGTGAAGACACCAGTGGTCATATGAATGACGTGTCTATAGTTGGAGACGACGCAGGCTTGGTGGCTAGAGGCACATATGCAGGAGACAGTCGAACTGTGGAGTTAATAGCTCCGATACATGCTGATTTGTTTTTTCAATAAAAAACTATTGCTAATTGGTGTTCTCTTAAATTTATAGGGTCTAAAGATGAATTCTCTCTCATGACTGCTGCAAATGCACAATTTCATGTTAAGATTATGTCTGCCAGCGTATTTGTAAAAAAGGTGTCTGTTGCCCCTAGCGTGCGATTGGCTCACAGCAGTGCTCTACAGCATACTAATGCTAAATACGCTATAGACAGAGTTGCATTAAAAACTTTCTCCATACCTGCTGGAACTAGAGTATACAACCAGGAAGATCTCTATATAGGCCAGATCCCTAAATTTGTCATCATCGCATTTGTTGATAACGAAGGAGATACAGGAAATTATACTGGTAGCCCTTTTAATTTTGAGAACTATGATACAGAGTTTATAAGTCTGTACGCTGATACGTGTAATGGTTATAATTTTACATGTGTGCAGTATGGAAAACAAATGTGTATTTCAATGAGTGTAAAACATGTTACATCAAATAAATATAGAACTAAATTTCATTTTAAATGGTTGTCATTCTTTATTCATACTGCAAAATCATCATTGTATAAAACTGAAACAAATAAATAAATAAATAAATAAATAAATAAATTTAAAAAAGAAGAAAAAAAACAGGCACTTTATGACATAAAAAAATAATATAAAAAATAAGGAAAATAAAAAAATAAATCTCACACACAACAGTATACCGCTGGTAGCAAGAAAAAAGAAACGGAAGAAACATTTGTGAGCCAAAGAAGGATTTCATAATACAAATTACATTGGCCATAAAAATAGCGCCGCCCCCCCACCCAAAAAAACAAAAAACAAATATATATATATATATATATATATATATATATATATATATATAACCAGGAGTTCCAGCTGTATGTCTCAAACCCAGCTGGATCTATGTTGGCTTCCAAGTCTTTTTATCTTTTGAGTAGAGCTACAGCTCATAAGGCTCTCATCATCAAACGTGTCATCGACTGCTTTATACTGAATAATAGCCCTATGCACCATAGTGTTAGGGATAGCAGATAAAGGAATATTTAGACCTGCCATAGTTTTTAAAAAGACGCTCCAACCTATAGGTCTTGAAACGTCTGAAACATTATGCGCTGCAGTGACACTTTTTACCAGATCATATAAATGCGAACCCCGGACAGGGCGGCTGTTGACGACAATCTCACCCTGATCTGTCCACGAGATCACGTTTTTTGCTCGGGCTACAGCTTCCAAAATATGTTCAGCATTTTTTCTGCTTCTTTTAGGCATGTGTTTTAATACCTCTTCTGCGATTAAATCTTTTTTATCATCCTCATCGATACGCGGCACTAGGTCTGAAGTGTTAGGTATTGATAGAGTCAAAACGTTTTTTTCAAGCTCATTCTGCTTTGTCATAAAACTTTACTAAACATGAAGCACTCCGAAAGGAGGAAAAGCAAAAGTCTCAATATGCACAAAATAAATCTGACAATACTTAACTTTGAATTCAAGACAAGGTACGGGTCAAGGCTGTGGAAAGGGCTTGGAGTAGCCGACGAGACGAACGAAATACTCTTGCAACAAAGACAGGGGAAGACAGAGACTATATACACATGGGGGAGGGGATCACAGGTATCAGGAATCAGGGATGAGGTCAGACAGGTTACACACAAGGAAGGGCAAGTGACCTGAAATGAGAGGAAAGTTACTTTTCAAAATAAAACAGGAAACTGACGAGAAAAAAAACCCAAGACAAAACATCCCTCACCAGGTGTGACAGCTTTGTTCCAAAGACTTTAACACAAGCCGGTCTTCAGTATTTTTAAAAACATACCTCGGTTGTTAGCAGTTGAGTTTTCGCCATCAGCCAACACAGCAACCCCCGAGTGACCAAACAAACAAAACCTTTAAAACAGTATGCAAATATTATCGTACAATTAACAGAACCATTACAACAGTCTTATTAGGAATAGAATAATGATATATTAAGAACTCACCATTCGGAGATTCCGTTGGTGTTTTGGTTGAAAATGTTCTTTTCCAGAACAATTTAAATATAGAAACAAAAAAAAAATTAAGACAAAGCCAATACAACCTACTAGCCTTAATGCCGCACAACAAGACAGCAGTAGAGCAGGAGAGAGATAGCTATTCTCTACAGTCCATATACAGACTCGAATAACCACCCCCCCTCCCAAGCAGGACCCCTGTCGACCCCAGGTGTTAACAAAAGGGTGGGTCATTAGACAAGTTAATTTTATATTTTATATAAAAGTTAAACTACATTCTTTAACTTAACAATTCTGCCCTGGTAATTCGTATGAAAACAGAATTAATCAATTAAAACATCGGTATATATGTAAAAAGTGCTTTACATAGATACCAAACACCGCTAGGATCTATTAATGTACGCTTTATAAGCCTTAAATGCTCATGTAGGGTTGCATCTAGCATGGCAGAAATGGTGACCATATTAAGCCTGAGAAACACTGGGTAAAAACATCATGACACAATCATGTGTTAACTACGTTGTAAATATATCATTTACTGATTAAAAACTACTTATCATACATACAATCACAGAACTCCTGAAATTAGGCAAAGGCTGGACTACCTGGCTACAGGTCCAAATAAATCCGTCCCCTGATTCATTTATGGCTGGTTAATCTAATGAAGATCTTTAATGAAAGATATCCACATCAAGAAAAGGCTGAAAATGGGGATAATTACACATATCTAACACAACTCCTTACTTTAACTTAAATCAGTAAGGATGTGTTTCCTATATCGACCATTACAGAGGAACAGCAAAATATCAAACGATAATATTGATACACAGAGCCATGTAACCCAAAACCTATGTATATAAAACACACACACACAACAGAGAGTGTCTACAAAAGATATGAAATCATGCATGCTTAATGGGTCACGTAGCCTGGTAAAGTGTTTGGGTTTTTTTTTTCACGCTTCACCATGCAAATAGGATACTCTTGGTGTGGCCTGATACATATGCGCTGCTCACTGAGACTCATCGGCTCATGACAAGGCCATGGTCAAAGGCCGGCGTGGACAGCGTGAACGATCTACCTTTTGGGGCTTTCTATCCTAACCCCTGAAAAACCCACTCACATGAGTACACTCATACAACCACACAAACACCCCCTCCAAGAACAGTTCACAGTGAACAGAGATACCGTGGGGGGCCTGAGATCACACACAACCAGAATGAAAGGTTTTCACTATCAACACTATCAACTATCTGTCTTTGAACCTTACAGACATTGGCCGCGTTTCCCAGATTTGTTAAAAGCTCTTAAGTGCTAAGATCTTCTTAGGAGCGCTCTCAAGAACGCTGTGAAAGAAGGATGTGTTTGCCAGAGTCACTCTTAGCTTAAGAAGATCTTTCACTAAGAAGGAAATGTAAGATTGAGCTGACCCACTCTTAACAGCCCTCTTAGCGACCAAATGCTCAGTGATCAAGCCGCATCAGGGAAATTTATATCCTCCCCTTTTCAAAATAATAAAACAATGCTCAATGTTGAAATGCGCACGAAACATAAGCTAATAATAGAGAAGAAAAAAAAAAACATTTTATTGAATTACACATTTAAGTTTTCCACATACATCCACACGGGGCAGCCGGTACTTTGCTTGGACGTGCTGTCAGACCGGGCTGTCCAAGCAAAGTACCAGCTGCCCCGTGCGGAGATCCAACGGCTGATCACTCTGGTGTCTCCACACATCCAGAGAGCAACCTATGGCAATTTTGCCCTCAGCCCGGAGGTGCAGCTCCTGGCTGCGCTGCCTTTTTTTGCAGTGGGGAGCTTCCTGGAGGTGGTGGGGCACGGCACCAGCCTCAGCAAGGCATCTGTGTCACGGAGTATGGCAGCTGTGACCCACATAAAGATGCCCACCACACGGAACGATTGTGTGATTGTTGTCACCACCATGCTGCACAACATCGCAGTGCGCGTTGGCGCAAATGAGCCGCCTCCTGTGGATGACGAAGAGGAACATTCAGAGGACGAAGCCCCAAACCCCGCCCCCCACCATCAGGCCGGTGCCCAGACCAGACAGGAGCTTATCAACCTCACCAGTCACCAAGCACTGATCACTAAACCATAAACCCACAACCACCACACCACCCATATCAACTGTCAGGCCTGAAGGCTGAAATAAATAAACAGAATCAGCAGATGTAGGCTATGTGTAAAGTCCTGCACACTATAATTTATTGCTGCAGTGTCCGGGTGCTTAACCAGAAAGTCTGGCACTGGAATGTTAAGTATTGTTGCATACAGTATGTGGGAGTATAGTGTCCACGTTTCTGAGGTAACCAGGAAAAAAGTGGGAAATTGGCGGCAAAACATGTTGTGCTGAATCGAAATCATTGTCTGAAGTTTTTCCCCTGTCTGAAATGAAGGTGACAATCACCTCAGAAACACAGATTAACCACACACCACACACACACACAAGATAAGCGGCTCACAGTGGATGGGGCTTGAGAGGAGCCTGAGAACACACACAATCAGACTTAAAAGGTTTTCCTGTCTGACATCAAGGTATCAAACACCTAAGAAATACTAATTAGCCACAACACCTCAATCACACCCACATGACATACAGTTCACATGAGATGTCGAGAAGAGGTCTGAGACAAAGGGACATTATAGGTACTACTTGTATTGCATTGTATTTTATTGCATTGTATTACATCGTTTTGTATTATATCATATTATAATGTGTGTTAGGCTGAGCCAAAAATACAAATAAACATGAAACAAAATCCAAGAATTATCCTCATATTCTTCTGTGTACCACCACTCCTCTCTTCATCCAGTCCACCCCTGCTTTTCACCAACATAAAACCTGATCCCTATTAGTGCACGCAGGGCAGTATGCAAGTGCACAGCCTTTGCAGATATATTTATTACACCTGCAGCACATAGTATGTGTTTTAGAGTCCTTCTTTGGTGGGCAGATGTGAAACCTTTTCCTCTTACTCGCTGGGGCAGTGGCAGGGTTATTAGGATAGTGGGGTTGATCAGTCTCAGTGTCAGCATCAGCCTCAGTGTCAGCGTCAGCGTCAGTGTCAGCCTCAGCCTCAGCGTCTGCCTCAGCCTCACCGTCTGCCTCAGCCACAGCCCAAACAGCTTTCACAACCACTGCGGACGCCTCTGTACGGGGACGATGCTCCCCTCTTTGAATTAGCGGCGTTACGAGGGCCTTTCCAGCCTGCTCCAGGAACACCCTCCTGCTGTTCCGCTTACCGAGCATCCAGTTGGGGTTGATCTCGCTCCATAGCACAAAGGAATTGTACACATAAACATCGACAATGTTGTGAAAGATGACCAGGCCATATCATCCTGCAGCTGTAGGTTCCAATCACCTTATCTAGGTTGTCTACGCCTCCTTTGTTGCTGTTGTAGTCTAGGATGATGGCTGGCTTCATGTCTCTGCGACGGCTGACAACCTCAGCCTTTGCGTGCAGCATGCTCAACAGTATGACATTCCTGTTTTTACTTTGGGATGTAGGACACTAGGGCGGTGGTGTGCGTGAAGGCAAACTTTGACAAGGAGACCTCTGTGTGCTTTGACGCACGCAGCGCAGGTGGCAGTTCGGGCTTGTTCTTTCGAATCGTGCTGACCATGGTGACATTCGTTTTCAGCAGCTGCTGTCCCAGTTTGTAGGAGGTGAAGAAATTGTCGCACGTGACGGTGTAACCCATCAGGCCCTCTGTAAAATTGAGCGCAACCCGCATCCCCTGTTTTTTCTCTGGGCATCTGCTGGCGGGCTTCCCGGTGTAGACTTGCATCTTCCAAACGTAGCTGGATTTGGCCTCGCAAGCAACCCATGACTTGATTCTGTACTTTGCTGGCTCGCTGGGCATATACTGCCAGAACGGACAACGACCTTACAAGACAGTGCATTATTAGTCGGCGACCCAAAAGAAAAAACCTAAAAACAATAATTAATTTTATTACTGTAACTATAACAGGCTATATATATATATATATGAAAATATAACAATAACAGTAATAATACTAATGATGATAATAAAACTAATAATAAGAATAAGACTAAGAATCATAACAATACCCCCCCCCCCAAAAAAAAAAAAACATCAACCACACCACCTCTGAATACCTAATGGCCTAAATGACCTAAATGGCCCCTCCAGATTTGTCATATCCACAATGATTTTTTCTATTGCTGGTATGATGAAAAGGTACAGTGTCTAGGCAATGTTACGGGCGTGAGAAACGGCATACGGTGTGGGTCCTGGCTTCATGGTCGTGGTCATCAGCCTCAAGTTCCATTCTGCCGTCCTGCCATGTTTGTTGTACGAAACTGATGACCATTCTATATTGCCATCTTTCAAAAGGAAGGTCTCTCTGACTTGTTGTTGTTCTTCTTCATCATCTTCTTCGTGCTCTGGGTTGTACTCCTCCACATCATCTTCTTCTGACACATCCTGCCCTTCCTCCTCGGAATCAGAATCGTAGTCTAATTGAACATGAGAAGATATATCTTCCGCAACCTGGCCAGTGGTGAAACACGCCGTCGTGGCTTTCTCAACACGGGATAAAATAAAAACCACAAAACTAACAAACGAAATGCTGCTCTTTGTATGTAAGTCCACGTCTATACAGTCTCATAATCATCATCATCATCTTCATTTATAGTACTACAAGTACCACCCAGAACCTATTCAGTCGTAAAGATTCAACAGATTCAAGAGACTCAGGATTCAAGTTTCAAAGGTTTTATTTTATCACATGACATTGTACAAGTTCAGCGGCAGCAGCAGCAGTGACATGGTGGTGAATGTCCATCATCCAATCCTGCTTCCTCTGGAACTGCACTTTTTTTTATAAAAAGAAGAAATAAAAACAAAACAAATTCCAGAAAGGAGGTTCAACAAACTCTGAGCCTAACGCTGAACTCTGAGGTGACTTACCCGGATCGGAGTTAGGTAAGTCGACTCTGAGTATGTTAACTCTAAGTTGAGCTCATGCCTGACAACTAGTAAAAAGCCATCATCAATTGAGCTCCAATACTGTGATCCACCATGGCAACAGGGGAGAAAACAGGAAGCAGACATTTTCTGGGGGAAAAAAAAGTAACACAGCTGCAGCCGTAATAAAAATCACTGACATAGTTTTAGATGCAGTCGTCTTTTCATTTTGGATTTAACATCACTTTCTTTTATACTACCTTTAAGGAAGAGGTTGAATGTTGTTCAATGTTTTGTTTTATTTTATTTTAGGCTATTTTCTTCAATTGAAATCGTCTGAAAATGAAATATAGGCTAAAAACAGTCTTGCGATGGCTCCTTACTTTTCATTTCACATATTAAACAAAGTAAAAGTTTATTCAGTGGATATTTTAACTTGTAATAGCTTTTACCACCAACAGGTAATGTTTAACACACAACTGTGTCTTAACATCCTGCTGAGTATTTGAACATGAAGTGGTGCATACCTCCACCTCCAGCACGTCCGAGAGAGGCAGAGGAGCTGGTCCTCAGTCCTGACTCAGGACCAGCTCCTCTGCCTCTCTGGGTGACCAGAGGCTGAGGGCGTCACTCACCCCCAGGACCCAACATTAGAGGCAGACACACACTGACTGTCTACAGATTGAACTAGAAGTAATTTAATCTTATATTCAATGCGGCAGCAAACACAGACTTTGAAATTACGTTGTTGGACAAAATACAATAGGCTATACTGATGGTTACTTTTGTAGTTATCTGTGGGAAATAAAGAAAGCCAAATGAAATGTGAGTTAATTCTCTTTTTCTGGCCGCTGAAAGGTGATTGATTAACCTGCAAAGTGATTTTTTTTTTTTTAAACAAAAAGGACTGTTCAGATATGAGAGGACATCAGCAATGACATGTAGCCTGATATTCGCTGTGCAGCCGGAGAATATAAATGATGGACTGCTGTTAGGTTCAGTCCTCGTCACGGAGTGAAAGCTCATCTAAATGAATCTAAATTATCCGCCTGGTGTAAAACTATGTGAATTATTTCTACTTCAACATGACTGGAATGAGAAGTAAAGGACAGCTGCTGTCAGACAGCTCTGTCAGACTCAGGGTTTCTTCAGGTAAACCTGCCAGAGAGCTGGTTAGGTTCACAGAGTAAGTTACCGCAGTAACAGACTCAGAGTTTAAGATACCTCTCTTTCTGGAACTGAAAACTCAGAGTTTCTCTCATTTCAGGGTTAACGTACACTCTCTCCTGTCCCCGGCCGTCAGTCTCACACACGCTCACACTCTGGGTCTGTTCCAGGCATCGGTTCAGTTCCACACACACACACGCTCTGAATCTACTGCTCCGCGTCACGCAACATAAACCGAGAACGGCTCTATTCCCAGCCCTCGGTTAAGTAACACACAATCCCACACACGCTCTCAGTCTACTGCTCCGTCCTCAACCCTAGGTTCAGTCACTCACACACACATGCTCTGAGTCTTGTGCTCTGTATCACACAACGTAAACCCCAGAACAGCTCTGTCCAAGCCCTCAGTTCAGTTACACACACACGCTCTGAATGAATCTACTGCGGCGTCACACAACCCAACATGCTCTGAGTCTACGTCTCCGTCTTACGCGATGTACACCGATAACTGCTCTGTCCCCAGACCTCGGCGCAGTCACAAAAAAAAAAGATTCAAAAGACTCCAGATTCAAAGGTTCTAAATTTATTTTGTACATTTTATAACATGAAATTATACAAGTAAAGCAGCAGCAGTGACATAGTGCTGAATGTCCGTCATAATCCTGCTCGCTCCCCAAGATGCAATGTAGATATTTCGATGCACTTCATCCCAGCCCTTGGTTCAGTCACTCACTCACGCTCTGAGTCTACTGCTCCATCCCTAGCCCTCTGTTCGGTCACTCACACACCCTGAGGCTTCTGCTCCATTCCACACAACGTGAACCGAGAACGGCTCTGTCCCCAGCCCTCAGTTCGGTCACACTCACACCTCCTGAGTCTTCTGCTCCATTCCACACAACGTAAAACAAGAACGGCTCCGTCCCCAACCCTCGGTTCACACAGTCTGAGGCCTTGTCCTTGTCCACACCAGCCCGGTTAATTTTGCAACCGAGGTAAAATGAATAAATAAAAGAATCCATCCACAGATGGGTGTAATAAAATAACTCTGTACACACGCAACCGTAAATCCGCCACCAAGTGATGCAATCAATAGGTGGCGATGTAACGTAAAATGGGAAAAATAGTTTAAAACCGGAATGGGATGGGAAAGCGCAGCAAATACCAAAACATAAACAACAATGGCGACTCGCAAGGGGGAATCGTTTGTCTGGACCAAGCTGGCTAACTAGGGTTAGTTCTAGATCGTTAACCTCTAACCACTTTCTTTCTAACTATTGTTACTCTGTGTTTACATTGCTGCGCACGTAATATTTACAAAGGCGCACGCTCAGCTCTGACGTAAGCAACGGTAATATTCACGGTTGTCATATCCACACGCAACCGCTGAAACCCAAATTGGCCAAAAAACACACTCTGGACCCCGGTTTCAAAAGACCAAGGTATCAGTGTTCCGAAAGCACAGTTGCATGTGGACAGAACGTAAAACCGGGAACATAACTTAACGGTTGCAAAATGGCTCCTGAGTCGACCACTCCATTCTCAGCCTTCGGTTCGTTCGATGTCACATAACCACACGCACACTCTGAGTCTACAGCTCTGTCCCCACTCAACGTAAAGCGAGAACGGCTCTGTCCCCAGCCCTCGAGTCAGTCACACTCACGTTCTGAGTCTACGTCTCCCTTCCCAGCCCTATGTTTGCTCACTCACACACACTCTGCTGTACTCTACTGCACCGTCCCACACAACGTAAGCCGAGAGCGGCGTCAGTCTCACTCACACACTGTGAGTCTAATGCTCTGTCCCCAGCCCTCGGTGCAGTCGCACACAACCACACGCACACTCTGAGTTTACAGCTCTGCCCCACTCAACATAAACCGAGAATGGCTCTGTTCCCAGTTCATTCACTCACACATGGTCTTTGAGTCTAATGCCCCATTCCACACAACATGGAATGAGAACAGCTCCTTTTCCCACAGGACTTGCACTCATCTCAGTTGCTCCCCAACCCTCTGTTCCCAGCCCTCAGTCACACACACACACCCACCCCTTACCCACCTACCAGCAACAACCCAGAACCTGTTCAGTGGTAATGATTCAACACAAAAAAAGAATAAACATTCAACACACTCAAGATTCTTGATTCAAAGGTTTCATTTTTTTATTTGATCACATGGAATTGCACAAGTGCAGCAGCAGCGGCAACAGCAGCGGCAGCAGCAACAGCAGCTGCAGCAAAATGGTAGTGAATATCCATCAAAGTCCCAGTAATGCGCTCTAGACCTGCACGGTTTATGGTGTTCAAAAAAAAAAAAAAACAGAATGAAAACAAACGAAATACATAACAATAAAACCAACCAAAAGAAAGCATCCTGAAGACGGGGTAATGCAATGTTGTTCTCAATGTAGAATCCAAGTCTCTATTTCCAGCCTTCGGTTCAGTCACTCACACACACACACACACACACACACACACACTCTCTGAGTCTACGGCTCCGTTTCCAGCCTTCGGTTCAGTCACACACACACATTCTCTGAGTGTACGGCTCCGGTTCCTGCCTTTGGTTCAGTCACACACACATACACACTCTGAGTATACAGTTTTTGTCCCAGCCCTGGCCCTTGGTCACACAATTATCATTATTATTATCATTATTATTATTATTATTATTATTATTATTATTATTGCTTGATAGTTGATCTTTTAATGGGGTGAATCATAGAGTTGGGCACAACAAGTCTGGGGGGTTTATTTCAGCCCCAGGGTGACGGGCCCTCAAGTCAAAATGACCCGAGGACAACGGGAGGGTTAAAATATGAAAAGCAACGACTGTCTCTTCTGTTGTTCTGTAGCTGGGACAGAATATAGGCACTTATGTTGATTTATACAACCAACAACAGAGCTATTTGCGTGTCTAGCTTTGAGCAACGACATTGTGAAACACTGCTGTCTCACTGCTGGACACACCGAATTTCACCTCGGGGATGAACGCCCCCCTCTCGGATATCTCCTATCACCGTGCAGAGAAGGCCGGCCTATTCAGAATCTGTGTCAGGTTGAAACACCTAAAACATTCGTAAAAACAAAGACTAGACAGAGAAAGAAAGACAATCAGGCGATCAGTTTTACTTGCAAGGAGAACAGAGTGTGCGCAATGTCTCACGCTCCAAACTGCTCTGCCGCACTCCCTGTTCTCCTATCTTTTATTTCCTTAGGATGGTTACAAAAAGGTCATTGTGGTTAACTCCTGCACAACTTTATTTTTCTCAGCACATGCATTTGCTAATATTGTCTTCCTCTTTCAAAGTAAGACATAGTCAAGGTTTCTCTTATCTGGTTATGAAGCAGCTGCACAGGGAGTTTGTGGCCTCGCTATAGTAGCAAGTGTGTGATTTCTCTATGCAGACAAGAAGCTGACTCAGCAACAGTTACTCTTTGCAAAACATTCAATAAGCGAGTGATAATATGTACAGTGATTCCAACATTTCCCTCCTGTTTATCATGAGCTTATTCTTAGTCTCATATTCACCAACACAACCTCTTCATAAAAGATTTTCAGTTGCAGGATCATTTTCAAGAACGTAAGCACATTTACACTCAGAGGAAAATTGTTACATCATTCAGTCATAGTTCTGTAGATCAAAAAATAAATCACTTTAATCTTCATCAGTATCGTGTTCATCTTCTTCATCGTGATATTCTAACAGAGGATACATCTGTGAAACTTTAGCTTCCATGGGTTCAATAGCTGTGGTAATGAGACGATTCAATAATGCACGAAGACAAGGTATACAACAACATCCATACAAGGTAAGTATTGCTGCAAACACAGCTACAGAAATCAGATTTGATGAAATTAGGGTTTTATATTTGCCAAACATGTCCATCCAGCTGTCCCACATCGTGGTGTCTACGCCAGAGTGCTCCTTCATCTTGGCGCTGAGTGAACGCAGCCCCTCGATCGCTTTCGTCAGGCTTCCATTAGCCGCAGTGTTATTGGGGATAAAGGTGCAGCACTGCTCTCTGAACATAGCGCACACACCCCCTCTCTCTGCCAACAGCATGTCGAGGGCTATCCTGTTCTGAAAAGCCATTAGTGATGTAGCAGCCAGTTGTTCATGTACAGCATCAAAACCAAATTTAGTCCAATTACTCAATTTTTTTTACTTACAATTTTTGTACATTGTAGTGGATGTAGTTAATCCTGTCTACGTTTTTATTGATCGTACACCACCAACAGATCGAAGATTCAAAACCTGCTACAACTTGATCGACCAGTTTATACTCATCCGGAACTCCTCGTGGCACCCCAATAGCATCGATGTATGTTGGATCACCTTGATCTTGCCACAGCATGGTACTCCTTTTGCTCCGACTCAGGAAGGATTCACGTTGTATCAGGATGGTCGATTGCACTTCAGGATCTGGGAAGACTGAGACTGGAAACAACAGTGTGACTAAAGCACATAATCCTGTCACATTTCTAGGAAGTCTATCAAAAAGTCTGTCATCTCCACACCACCACCAGATATCACTACGAGATAACGGCTTAAAGGTTTTATCTACACCAAGAACAGTCTGACACCGTATTAAAACATTTGTTATGGGAGTGCCTATTCCTGTCATGTTGATACAAGTGAAATTTCCTGCAGCCACTTGTTTCAAGAAGATTGACTTCTTTAAAGTTTCCTTCACTAGAGGATGCACTTCATCCCATACTCTACAGTTAACAGATGGATTCATTTGACTCATAACATTGACGACACAGGCAGCTGGCATAGTAGAGGGTATCATTCTCAAAATTGGTCTCGGGCCCATACACACTATGCAGTTTTGGTTCGTCACATTTGCTGCTTGTTCAGCTACCAGTAACCAATTGTTACTCTGCCCTGATACTCCAGTGGATACTCTAAACCAATCATCTGCCGTCTCTGGTGGTGGAGAAGCAATAATTCCCATTTTTACTCCTGCTGGGCTCACTAGGGGTTCGATAGGTGAAGTTGAGGTTTTGGTGCACTTAAATTCACATAAGCTAAAAAGGAAGTTCGGATCTTTTCCTCCGCTCCACCCCCATAATAAAAACAACCAACAATCTTTACCTGTTTGTGACGTAGTGGAAATAAAGCTGGGGGGTGTTAAAGTGTTGCCCTTAGTAAGGTTTACCGTTAAAATCAGCTCACCTCCAGCGAATGGACCACTCATTTTTATAATCCGACGGTGATGTTTGGCCCATTTCGTGGCGGTGTAGCTGGACCAGTCGTATCCCAGTGGATCTGCCACCAGGGTGCTCCATCCGGTGTTCAGCTGGTCATTAGTAATGTAAAAGTGGTCATAGTCTCTGGCTGAATACCCTTGCCTACTTAAAGTTTGGGTGTTTATGGTCACCGTTGTAATCTGGTTTGCCGGCAAATAAATTTCTGGAATAGTTAGGTGCATTCTTGTCTAATCTGGTCCGCATTCCGTGGTTTTAGTTGAACGCCTAGTGCGGTTCTTTTTAGGTTTGTAACTAACAGAGGTACCGTTTACTCCTGTGGAGTAAACGGTACCTCTACAATATTGCTTACAGCCCATGCTGTAAGCAATATTGTAAGAGTGATGCAACGGCCTGCATCTTTCATTATGTTTTTCATGTTGTCTGCTGAGGGGTCTTCTAAATCGCCGGTGGCTTTGTAATTGCTTCACTGACTTTCGGGTCCACCCAGAATCTATACTTCTGAGTCGGCCCTATTATCAGACTTTAGCTCACCTTTGTTGTTAGGCTCCTTAGCAGAGATTATTTTCTTACAATGATTCAAATGTATCCAGGTGGATCTTTCTGCAATTTTAACAGCAGTCGGCGTTGTCAACAGTACCTGGTACGGCCCTTCCCACTTGGGCGAATGCCAATGTTTTCTTTTAATGCTCCTGATTAACACCCAGTCTCCGGGCTCCACTAACTGGCTGTCCTGTTGGGATAAAGGATGATCACCATCAGGGATTGGTTCAGCTTTTTTTTTTTTTTCAAACATTTGTCTCATGTAGTCAGCCAAGGTCATATCTTCCTCAGTTTCCCACTGATTCTTAAAATAAGGTAACCTATAAGGTCTTCCAAAGAGTGTTTCGTACGGTGTCAATCCCTCTGAACTAGTTATATTTATATATAACTTTACTAAATCGAGGCACTGTGTCCATGGTCGCCCTGTTTCTTCCATACACTTCTTTAATCTATTTTTTATTGTCCCATTCATTCTTTCTACCAGCCCTGCACTCTGTGGATGATACGCACAATGATTTTTCAACTCGATATGAAACATCATCCCTATCTTTTTTATCATCTGGTTTACAAAATGCGAGCCATTATCACTGTAGATTTTTTCTGGTATACCATATCGCGGTATGTCTTTGCACAAAGCTTTTGCTACTGTCAACGCATCTGGACTTTTTGTTGGAAATAATTCTATCCATTTTGAGAATGAGTCTATTATGACTAAACAAAATTTATTTCCCTCACTTTGATTTAATTCTATAAAATCCATGTGTATTGCCTGGAAAGGGTACTGAGGTTTTGGAAACTGCCCTCTTTTAGGTCTTAAATTGCCTTGCGGATTATGTTTAGCGCATGTCAGGCACGCCCTACAAAAATTTTTAGAGTAATTATTGAATCCATAGGTTGTATATTATCTATGTACCTGTCCTACCATCCCTCCTGTTGAGACATGTGTCGAACCATGGCTCAAAATTGCTGCCCATTTGTATAAGTTCTTTGGTAGGATAGGTTTGTTTTCTGGTCATTTATATATCCCTTCTCTAAGTTGTGCCCCCTGTTTTATCCAGTAGTCTTGTTCTGGTTTGGGGCTTTGTTGTTGCATCTGCTGTAATATATCGAGTTTGATATCTTGATCTAAGTCTAAATTTAACAGTGTGTGTGGATCTGGTACACACGGAGCTCTCTGTATTACTGCATTATTTACTGCTTGTAAATCTTGCACCATTCTCCAGCCTACTGAGGGTGGTTGTTTCTTTACAGGGAATATTGGTGTGTTACAGGGCGAATCAGCACATGGTATGATTACTCCTGCTTTCTTTAAGTCATCAATCACGGGCTTAATACCAGCTAGAGCATCTGGTTTTAAAGGATATTGTCTTATACACGGGCGATATTCTGTTTTTGGTCTAATTATCACCGGGTTTGCTTTTTTCAGAAGCCCCACGTCTGCTGATCCTTTTGACCACAGACCGGGGGGCACTTCCTTTAAAAAACCTCTTCTGAGGTTAGCATGATATTTCACATGGTCCCTTCATCCATGTGCACATTCCCTTTCATTAACACTGTCCAAAACAAAGCTTTCCTACTTAAGCCAGTGTTCTCACTGTACCAAGTGTTTACGCCTGTGGGGACCCAGTCTTTAGCTAGTTCTCCTCTCTTTACCATCTGGCCTTAATCTTTCCACCGTAGGTGTGGACTCTTTAATAGCGAAATGTGCAGTGGTAAGTACATCCTGTTTAGCTGATCTGTTTCACAGGTCCCTGTGACGCCTGCTGCAACAGTATCTTCCACATCAGTGTATAGATAGTTTATCGTTACTTTCGTGGGTGAAATCTTTTGCAATTGATCAAAGTACTCGGCATCGGGACCTGGGGTATTTTTGTACCACAATGTCACGTGTAAATCATCAACTGCCATGGCATCTCGCACTGTTCTGACTGCATGTCTAGCTTCATCCATAAGGGCTTGTCCTACTACTCGGGGCTCTGAATTGGGCACATCTAGAGTGTAGTAGACATGTGGCTCTCCTGTCCCTTGTACTACATAGGTGTCATTTTTCATGAGTTGCTTTCTCCTCCGTACTTCAATGTTACCTCCTGGTGTAGGAATTAATGCTAGTCCTAGCATCAACAGTCCATCTCTCCCTAACAGATTGACTGGACATTCAGGAAAGGTTAGTACTGACAATTGTCCTGACGTGCCGTCTGGGTGCGGATCACGGATCCAAACTGGATCGGTTTCTTTTGACAACGTTAAGCTGCCTTCTGCTGATCTTACTGCCACGTAATTTCCACTGTACCTACAGTTAGGTATTATTTCTTTACATGCAGTCCTGCATGCTCCAGTATCACATAGAAACGTTATCAACTTTCCATTTACCATCAAATCAACTTCCGGTCTGACGCTTTCTACTGACAATAAGTCTTGCAATTTCAACATGGGCTCCGGATTTCCCACATCATCACTGCTATCGACACCCTTGCCCTGGCTCAGTCATGCTGACTGCTGTCTGCAATATCTGGCTGAGTGTCCTTCTTGTCCGCATGACCAACATTCTCGCCCTGAATAGCGATTATCCCAGTTTCTTCCTCTAAAACCTCCTCTTCCTGCTCTATCCTGAAAATACACTTCCTGCTCATCATCTTGATAAAATGTATCAGCTGAAGTTTTCTTTCCCTTCTTTTCCTTTGTCACTTTTTCTGCGTGTAACGCGTGGTTTACATAGTCCTCTAGGCTGCCTGTGGGTAATCCTATGTAATGCTTAGTGACCCAGCCGCGGATAGCATCTTTTGACCCCGCATGTAGAGCATTTTTTAGCTGTTGTTGATAGGGCCCCGTTGCCTCACCGTTATCTGTTAACCCACTATGAGTTTTGAATGTTGCAGTCATTCTGATGCGATAATCTTCAAATGTCTCATCATCTTTCTGTTTAACTCTCCCTATTTCAGTGTAATTTGCCCTTTTCTTGTACCTTGTCTTTACTCTGTCCCCTAAGTCTCTGACCCTGTTTGATAATTCCTGGTTATCTTGACCCAGGACAGTACCATCTGCCCCGATCGGGTTCCAATCACTGCGTACTGCATGCCAATCAGACCCTAAAGCAGTCATCCAAATCTGCTGCTCAGACTTTCTCACATTTTCCATATCTTCTACAAACTGTTCCACATCCTCTTTATGAGAGGCTACTCCTGCCACCGCTTTTTGACATCCTCCATTGTCCAAGTTCTATAAACTAAAATAGTTGAAGGCTGATTGGGTGCTACATTAGGATTAGCCACTTCTATTATCGGATACGTCTCTGCATCACCTATTCCTATCGCTTTCGGTGGCTTAGGGGATAATGGGGATAACACTTTCCCTAATATGTTGGACCAGTCGCCGACTGACCCTTTTGACCTGGTATTTAGTGTATTTGAAGGGAGCGCACCAGCCCCTTGTTCGTCTGGGTTATATGGAGGGGGTGAAGACGCTACCCCTGATAAGTCAGGGTATAGTTGTGCTACAGGGGATTGTTCTGGGACTGGTGCTGCGCTTGCCTGCGCTACGGATGCTTGTTCTGCTGCTGGTACTACAGATGCTTGTTCTGGCGCTGGCGCTACGCCTGTCTGTGGGCTCCTACCTACTGGCCCTGTCTCATTATCTTCTGATCTGCAGTACATACTGCTCTTCTCATCTTTTTTCCCTTTTTCTTTTTGTTTCTGTTTTCCTCGTTTATCTCCTTCTTCTCTTCTTTTTGCTACCTCCAGCCAAAATTTGGTATCTTTAAATCCCTCCTTATCCATTTTCTTTTCATTTTGTCGTGTTTTCTTTTTTATTGCTTCTTGTAATTCAACTATTTTCTGACTACTTAACTTGCCCTTGAATCCGTAGTCTTTTATCCATTTATCGAGATGTTTTATTTATTTATATATTTTTTTCGGATCTAATTTCTCTATGTATTTCCAGTCTTTTATTTCCAACGCTTCCCTTATTTCTAATTTACTGTTGCTTTTCCCCATTTTAAATTCGTTTTGGACCAGTTGTCAACTCCTAGGGAGTTCTAAAACTGGTATCTTTTGTATTGTGTTGGGGTGACTAAAAAATCCTGTTGAGGTAATTCTCGCTTCAACTTTTTCAAGTGGAGAATTCTTGCCTGTGCTTCCTCAACAGTCAGTCACTTTCTCTCCCAACACTTTGGTATGGATTGTGATATCTATTTGATATCAAAATCCCATTTATATCTCACAACATTCACTCACAGGTTTTTCCTTAGTTGCAGAGCCTTTCACCTGCTCGCGGACCTTAAGTAGTTGCGGGACTCCGTCGTCCCCTCTTATTTTTCGCGGAATTTAAGCAACTCACAGGACTCCGTCGCCCTTTTGCGGACTTTAAGTGATTGCAGGACTCCGCCGTCCTATCCTGATTAACTGCTACTTAATTTGTATATCGCGGAATTTAAGCAACTCATTTGCAGGACTCCGCCGTCCTCTCCTAATTAATTTTTATCGCGGAATTTAAGCAATTCACAGGACTCCTGTCGCCCTATCTTCACCTGCCAGGGTCTAGAATATCCAGGGTTTGTTCTGTACTTCTCTGTAGCAGTATCTTTCAACCCGTTTCATTCACACACCATTCATTTTTCAATCAAGAACATACTCACTCGCCTATTGTCCTTTCCGCTCTGCCCTCGGATTTTCCGTCAGCCGTTGGATCCCCACTGGTGGGCCGACTCAGTCCTTTCAAAAGGTTTTCAGAGGCTCACTAGGAGCCTGCCGTGGCCACGGTCTTTCCTGAATCGCACCGACCCGCAGGAATCCTCAGGCATGTTGGAATCCGGCTCGAAGGACCAAGTAAATGTCAGGTTGAAACACCTAAAACATTCGTAAAAACAAAGACTAGACAGAGAAAGAAAGACAATCAGGCGATCAGTTTTACTTGCAAGGAGAACAGAGTGTGCGCAATGTCTCACGCTCCAAACTGCTCTGCCGCACTCCCTGTTCTCCTATCTTTTATTTCCTTAGGATGGTTACAAAAAGGTCATTGTGGTTAACTCCTGCACAACTTTATTTTTCTCAGCACATGCATTTGCTAATATTGTCTTCCTCTTTCAAAGTAGGACATAGTCAAGGTTTCACTTATCTGGTTATGAAGCAGCTGCACAGGGAGTTTGTGGCGTCGCTATAGTAGCAAGTGTGTGATTTCTCTATGCAGACAAGAAGCTGACTCAGCAACAGTTACTCTTTGCAAAACATTCAATAAGCGAGTGATAATATGTACAGTGATTCCAACAATCTGCTCCTTTTGTTACGTAACGAAAGGATTAGTGAGGATATCACCAGTCCGTCTGCTGCCATGGTCCAGGGATGGTTGAAAAACTTTGAAATGTTGTCCAAACTTGACGAGTGTCTCCCGCATTTAACTCAGACCCAGCATGAGGATGTGGTCAGTCTGATACCTTCTCACCTCTCTCTGTTTTCAGATGTGCTGACTAGGACCAGTGTGCTGCAGCATGACATTGATGTTGGCAATTCGCCGCCAATTAAGCAGCATCCGTACTTAGTCAACCCCAATAAGCGTCACCGTTTGTAACAACAGGTCATATATATACTGGAGAACAACACTGCTGAGCCCAGCTCCAGTTCATGGAGCTCACCTTGTCCCTTAGCTGACAAGTTCGATGGCACGGATCGGTTCTGCACAGACTTCCGTAAGGTAAATGGGGTCACAAAGCCAGACTGTTATCCTCTCCCCCGAGTTGAGGACTGTGTCAACCATGTCGGGAATGCTACTAATGTAACAAAGCTTGACCTGTTAAAAAGGTATTGGCAGGTGCCGCTGACTCCACAGGCAAGGGACCCCGGGGGCATTCCTTCAGTACATAGTGATGCCATTTGTGGTGAGGAATGCACCTGCTACCTTTCAACGGCTTGTAAACATAGTCTTGTCAGGCTTGTCGGGGTGCAAAGCTTATTTGGATGATACAGTGATCTATTTGGGTGTGTGGCATGAACATATTCAGTAGCTTAAAGCGGTGTTCAGTAGGTTGCGCGATGCAAATCTCACGCTTAATCTGGCAAAGTGTGAGTTTGGGCGAGCTAATGTTGAATACTTAGGAAAAGTTTTGGGTCAGGGCCAAGTTAAACCAGTGAATTCAAAAGTCAAAGGTCATTCCCTGCTCCTGGGTCACATCGGGAGCTGCATTGTTTCCTAGGGATGGCGGGATACTACAGATGTTTCTGTAGAAATTTTTCTGCTGTAGTCACACTACTTACCTATCTAATGAGCCCCAAAACGTGTGTCCACTGGTCTGAAACTTGTCAGCAAGCGTTTTACTGCATGAAGGCTCTGTTAGCCCATGTGCCGGTCCTGGCAGTGACGCAAGGGCGGGGGCTGTCCTACTCCAGGATGGGGATGATGATGTGAAGCATCCTGTCTCATATTTCTCTAAGAAGTTTAATCGGCATCAACGCGTATATTCCACGATTGAGAGGGAGGCTCTCGCACTTGTTATGGCCATCAAGCATTTTGAGGTCTATGTCGGCTCTGCTAGCGCTCCTGTTGTTGTTTACACTGACCACAATCCCCTTGTGTTTATAAATCAAATGCGGAACACAAATCAGAAACTAATGCGCTGGGAATTTTTTTTCTACAGTCCTGATCATGATCCGCCATGTTAAGGGTTGAGAGAACATCGTGTTTGAAACATCTGAGAGGAATCGGTGCTCTGGAGTGGGCAGAGGTGATATAAGGGTGAGAGTACAGGGACAGAGGGAGGAGGATCACAGATGGGCGGCAGCAGCACACCGGCGGAGGCTCTTTTTTCTGCTTCTGTCTTAGTTGTCTGAGCCAGGCCAAGACGGTTTTTCCCCCATGCGCCTGGGGTGCTGGGGTTTGGTTATTGTTGTTTATAATGTTTTCCAGGCAGCTTTGATATTCCTCCTTTTGTTTTAGTGATTAGTGATTAGTGATTATTTTGGTAGCTTAGGGGTAAGGGTGCAGGAGCGATGGCCCACTGCGTGGCTGGTCCCGCATCCTCCCACATTTTGGTTACTTTTTGCTGGGGTCTCCAGTCCCTCTCTTTGTTTGCTCAAGGCTTCTCTTTTTTTTCCTCTCTCTCGAAGAATAATAAATCTGGCTGATCATGGACTTTGTGTGTGGCATTTCTTTGTATGTTGCTTCCTCCTTTTAGCCATACTGTCTGAGTAGCGGAGGAAGCCGTAACATTGCCTCTCAGAAAGCTAGTGGTAATGTAACGTTAGCAAGACTTATTAACATTTATTTCTTGTCTATTACAGTGAGACAACACATGGAGTGATAACTTAGATATCAAAGGCTGGGAGTGTGCCAAAGACAGTCAATCAATCAAATTTTATTTGTATAGCCCTTTACAGTAGCTAGACAGTACCCAAAGTGCTTTACATCAAAGCAATAAAATAATACATAAAACAATACATGAAAACACAAGAAAGTGCTACAGTGCTGCAAGAAAACACTATAAAGTGCTACTAGTGCTGCAGGGTATTAAAGGCCCTCTTAAAGTGCATAAAGTAAAAAACAGGCAAAATGAGTACACCTATGAGCAGGACTAACCTAGGCAGGGTTAAATGCCAATCTAAAAAAGTTTGTCTTCATTTTACCTCGACCAAAACACTCACTTTGGCGGGCAGCTCTGGACCTGAACTGACAGAGAAGCTGTGAGTGCTAGGAATCGAGCCTCAGGCAAAGGAAAAAAAAAAAACAAAATCATCGTGTTCTATAGCTGTAGCCTCCTCTGAATGTCTCATGATGGCGGACAAAACAGTCGAAAAATGCACAGACCTTGAAAATCGGAGCCGGAGACAAAACCTGAGGCTGATCAGCATTGAAGAGGGAGCCGAGGCCGGACAGGCAACCCCAAAAAAGATGGCACTGGCTACCACCGACTGGTAGAACATCCTCAGCATGATGTTGCAGACATTGCCAGTCGGCTCTGGCCCTTCTTGTACACAGCCTCTGTGTTCTTGGCCCAGTCCAGTTTGTTATCCAGGTGGACTCCAAGGTATTTGTAATCCTGGACCACCTCAACAGTCACACCGTTGATGGAGACAGGTGTGTGTGCGGCTTTCCTCCTGCGGAAGTCCACCACCAGCTCCTTTGTCTTAGTGGTGTTAAGATGCAGATGGTTATTCTCACACCAATCGACGAAGGAGTCCACAACGCCCCTGTACTCCTCCTCCTTCTCCTCACTGATACAGCCAACAATTGCAGAGTCGTCCGAGAAGTTCTGCATGTGGCAGGTCTCAGAGCGGAACTGAAAGTCCGAGGTGTACAGGGTGAACAGAAATGGTGAGAGAACAGTTCCCTGTGGTGCCCCGGTGCTGCTGACCACAGTGTCAGACACACCGTCCTGCAGTCTGACATACTGTGGTCAACCTGTCAAATAGTCCGTGACCCAAGAAACCAGGTGAGGGTCCACCCGCATCGCCGTCAGTTTGCTCCCGAGCAGGGCAGGCCGGATGGTGTTGAACGCACTGGAGAAGTCAAAAAACATGATCCTCACAGTGCTTCCTGATCTGTCCAGATGGGTGCTGGCGCGGTGGAGCAGGAAGATGATGGCGTCCTCCACTCCTAGTTTCTGCTGGTAGGCGAATTGAAGAGGGTCCAGTGACGAGCTGACCAGGGGCCGAAGAAGTGAGAGGATCAGCCTCTCCAGAGACTTCATCAGGTGGGACGTCAGTGCCACCGGTCTGTAGTCGTTGGGGGTGCTGGGACGCATCTTTTTCGGTACCGGAACCAGGCAAGATGTCTTCCGCAGCACAGGGACCCTCTGCAGACTCAGGCTCAGGTTGAAGATGTGCTGCAGGACTCCACTCAGCTGGGATGCACACGCTTTGAGGACCCTCGGGCTGACACCGTCGGGACCTGCTGCCTTGCCTGGGCGGAGTCTGCACAGCTCCTTCCTCACCTGCTCTGCAGTGAAGGTCAGTGTGCCATGTGTGTTGGTGGGGGTGGGGGGAGATGATGGTGGGGTAGAGAGGACAGGTAGTGTGAAGTCCGGAAAGAGCTGTGTGGGAGGGGGGACAGCAGGGCCAGAGGTTTGGAGGTGGGTGGATGTGGAGAAGCTGGGGGAGGGGTAGTTCGGAGCCCTCTCATCAAATCTGTTGAAGAACAGATTCAGCTCGTTGGCACGTTCAATACCCCCCCTGTTGTCTGGCTTCCAGGTGGTTTGTAGCCAGTGATGCTCCTCATGCCGTTCCACACTTCCTGCAAGTTGTTCTGCTGGAGTTTGTGTTCCAGCTTCCTCCTGTAGCTGTCTTTACCCTGTTGGATCCTCTCCTTAAGCTCCCCCTGGACCCGCCTCATCTGCTCCCTGTCACCATCTCTGAAGGCCCTCTTCTTCTCATTCAGCAGGACCTTAATGTCTCTAGTGACCCACGGCTTGTTGTTGGGGAAACAGCGTAAGGTCACTGTAGGAACAACAGTGTCCACACAGAAGTTGATGTACCCTGTTATGCAGTCCGTGAGATCATCAAGGTCCGCCCCATGCGAATCATAGAGCAACTCCCAGTCAGTTTGTTCAAAGCAGCCCTGCAAATCCTCTATGGTCTCCTGTGACCATCTCCTAACAGTCCTGGTGGTCACAGGCAGCCGCTGAACTTGAGGCTTATACAGGGGTTGCAGATGGATGAGGTTGTGATCTGACCTTCCAAGTGGAGGAAGGGCAGTAGAGCTGTATGCCTCCTTAACATTGGCGTACAGCAGATCCAGTGTCCTGTTTTCCCTGGTGGGACAATCCACAAACTGCTTTAAGGTGGGCAGTGTTGCAGCCAGAGTGACATGGTTGAAGTCCCCAGATATCGCGATGAATGCGTCTGGGTGACGTGTCTGTAGTCCCGCGATGACGGTGTGTGTGACGTCACACGCGAGCACAGCATTTGCCATCGGAGGGATCTAAACAACCAGGAAGATCACGTGTGAGAACTCTCGCGGCAGATAATATGGCCGCAGACTCACGGCCAGCAGTTCAATGTCCGGGCTGCACACACGCTCCCCACCCCACCTTTCTTCTTGCCACTCTCACGGTGTCTCCTGTCTGCCCGAACAGTCTGAAAGCCGTCCAACCGTGACGTTAGAGTCCGGGATGTCCTCATGGAGCCACGTCTCCGTGAAACACATAACGCTGCTCTCACAGTACACCCGCTGAATCCTCACCAAGCCCGCCAGCTTGTCGATCTTGTTCACTAGCGACCTCATGTTCCCCATGGTGATGGAAGGGAGATACGGTTTATATCTGCGCCTCTTCTCCCGTTGTTTGCGACCAGAAACGCGACCATTCCTCAGCTCTCTGGGAATTTCAGGCCTCTACCGTATCAGCGCCGTTGGTTGTAGCGACAACAGCTGATCCCGGGTGTAAACAATAGGGCCGCCGCATTGTTGAGCCCAGACGGAGACGCAGTCAGGGAAAATTGTCCGAAGAATGAGACACACGGTCAGAAAACAAGAAAGAAAGTTCCCTAACATAGTTGGCTTGGTTAGCACAACACTTTACAAAGGAAAAAAAAATGGTAATAAAAAACAATAAATAAAGATAATTAGCTAAAAGTGCAGAAAAGAGAGAGAGCTACTGTTGCTGGCTGCCGCTCGACACATTATTGTGTTAGATTGATGATTGCTGTTATATACAGACTTTATAAATTATGTTAACAGACGATTTATGGATATTATGGTAATGGTCTAATGCGGATATAAGGATAGTATGAGACATTGTGGGAAGCCTAAATGAATGATGAATGGGAATATAACAATGGTATACTGGTTAGCTTGTTTTTTCTGTTTTCCTTCACCACTTGGATGAACAAACTATTGTCATTTATCTGTTTACTTTTTACGGCCGATTTTAACTAATGACAGCTTTGATGTCTTATTTTCTTGCATTATTTGTGTCAAGTCAAACTGGAAAACTGGAATGAGAAAAATATCACGAGAAATTGTAAAAGCGCACGGGACTGAAAATGGGCGGAACCGATGTGCCTGCCGAGTCCCACCCGGGGCTTTTAAGAGGGCACACAGCACCGGAAGCGGGGAGCAACAGAAGATGGCTTGCTGTCACAAACTTGAGCAGTAGTAAGTCAAGACTGTGCCACGAATTGCCACTTAAGGCATGCAGGACTGATGGTCTACAGCACCCGATTGGCAGCCGGTAAGGAACTGAGCTCTGGGTGAACAGAAAGCGACGTAATCTGCCGCTGATGCAGATAACGTTAGCTTAGCTTTAGCCGCACGGTCGGCAGCGAGAGACTCTATTTAACCCTTTAATGGTGTCGGTAGTGTTTGTTATTCAGGTGAAGTGTGTCCTGCTTGTGTGTGGTAGAAATCATGGTGAAGATAATGTGAACTTATTTCTAATGCTTTAACATTATGTATGGTGCTGGTTTGAATAATTTCACTTTAGTACTGGGATAAAATAATTGTGGTAAAATGTTTAAATAATTGTACTCTAGACACATTGTAAAATAATTGTGAGAAAATGTTTGTATAATATGTGTACTATAAAAATGGTTAAAATACGATAAATACTATAGAAAAATATATAAAAACTGGGTTTAAAAAATGGCTTAATAAATATGATAAAATGTGTTAAAAAGCAGTTAAAGATCCACATGATATTAAGCTAAAGAAAAAAAAGTAACAGTGGTGTATATTTATATTTTCATGGAATGTACAGATGTGTAATTTTCTATTTATTATATTCGATCACAGTAATTTGTATATTTTCTTCTTTTGTGGTTTGAAGGTTTTTCACCTGCTAAAATACCAAACTGCTAAAATCCACGCAATCCAAATACCTTTTAAAGAAGTGGCTGAAGAAATGGAAATGGAACTGCCAAAATAAAAGGAGGAAAAAATGGAAAAGAAGTTTGTGGTTATTGAGTGAAATCCAGTTCATCATCTCGGGGTAGACTAATCAGGTCCATTTCAAGCGGGGAATCTGCACAAAAACATTAAAAGGCTTGACAATTTGTTATAAGCTGAGGCCGAGGTTGTCGTTTTTGTTTGCATAGTTCGTCCAGCACAGTCTGGTACACCATCAGATATGAAAAGAAATAGAAACCAGTAAACATGAGTAAAATTCTATTGCTCAAAAAAAACAAAGACAGAAGACTCCTTCACACCTAAAGGTGGTGGTTAAATTTCTTTTTCTCTCTAGTTTCGCCCATTTTTGGTTACATGGGTTGCAATAATTATTTTTATATATATTTGGTTTGAGGGTTTTATGTTCTACAATAAGGAGCTAAGAGCCAGTTTGTGCTCACTGTAGTTTAACCGGACGTGTCTTAGACAGAGAACGTTGAGTCACTTGCTTAAGTTTTCCTTCTATGCCTTTCAGTTGGGGAACGGTATAGAGAGGTTAGGGGTTTGTTCTTTCAGGGTTTTCTGTGTGTCTGTAGTTTTTTATTTTTATTAATAATTTTTAATTTTTTTGTATTTTCTGAAATGTGTTAGTCTGTCAACACTCATGCTCAGTGCTTTGTCTTCTTCCAATTCAGACTATGGCTAGTATTATTGATACAAAGGGGGAAACTTTGGTGCAATTTATCACATAGAACTGTAAGGGCCTAAATGGGGCAGTAAAGCGTGGGAATATATTTGCTCATCTTAAGAAGCTGGGTACAAGCATTGCCTTCTCGCAGGAGACGCACTTAAAAATCAAGTTCACACTCTCCTCAGAAAAAACTGGGTTGGCCAGGTATTCCACTCCTCTTTTAATTCAAAATGCAGAGGCACTGCTATAATTATTAGTGAAGACGTTTCTTTTATATCATCAGACATTATTTCAGATACGAATGGCAGATTATTGTCACTGGCAAACTATATAATATCCCTATAGTTCTAGCCAACCTTTACGCTCCTAACCTTGATGATGAACAGTTTATCTCCTCTTTTTTAGCCACCTTGCCAAATCTGGATACCCACAAATTGATTTTAGGTGGGGACTTTGATTTAGTTCTCAATCCGTGGTTAGATAGATCATCCAACAAAACACAGACTCTTACTAAAGTGATCAACACATTTATAGACACTTATAGAATATCAGACCCCTGGCGATTTCTATACCCAAATCAACGTACATATTCTTTTTTCTTACCCGTCCATCACACCTACACAAGGATAGATTATTTTCTCACTGATTGTGAACTTCTCTCTGTGGTGAGACATTGTGATTATGAAGCATTGATATTATCAGACTATAGCCCTCTTGTTCTCAAATTAGCATACTTTAATAAGCATATGCCCAGAACCTGGAAATTTGATAGCTCTTGTGTTATTGTGTTATCTATTGTCTAGCAAACGTTTTGTGTAGGACATAAAATCCCAAATACAGTTCTATCTGCTGATAAATGACTTACCAGAGGTCTCTAAAAGCACTCTCTGGGAAACCCTTAAAGCTTATATCAGAGGCCAGATTATTTCTCTAAAAGCTTTATCCACACAGAGGCGAAATGAGCAGCGGAATGTTCTGTCTGATAAAATTCTTGCTTTAGATCGACAATATGCAATTTCTCCCTCATCCGATCTGTACAGGGAAAGGCTCTCCCTTCAAACTGAGTTCAACATTCTCTCCACTTCGGAGACAACCAATTTAAGAGCACGAGCCTGCCATAGATACTATGAACAGGGTGACAAGGCGGGTAAAGTCCTTACACACCAAATCAGGGAATCAGCAGCTTCGAGATATATTACAGAGATTTGCATTAGTTCTGGACTATTGACAACAAATAAACAAGGAATTAATGATGAATTCAAACTGTTTTATTCTAAATTATATTTTACAGAATCAGCCGGTGCCCCCGTAGTAATTGAAAGCTTTCTCGATAAATTGGATATTCCTTCTATAACTCCATGAGATAGAGAGTATCTTGAAGAAGTTATTACCCTCAAAGAAATACGACAAGCTATACACAATATGCAGAGCTCAAAAGCTCCAGGTGCAGATGGGTACACAGCAGAATTCTATGAAACATTTATAGACCTTATCTCTCCTTTATTACTTGAAGTATTTAATGAATCCCTTAGAACAGGTCTCCTCCCACCAACATTTTATCAAGCCAGTATCTCTCTACTACAGGTTCGTATAGACCAGTGAGCCTTGGGATGTAGACATGAAATTGTTGGCCAAGATCTTAGCTACACGACTGGAGAAAGTGCTCCCAACAGTGATATCTGGGGACCAAACAGGTTCTATTAAAGAAAGACATTTATTTTTTAATCTTTGACACTTATTAAATATTATCAGTTCTTACAGCTCAAATTCGCATAGTCCCGAGGTGCTAATATCTCTCGACGCTGAGAAGGCTTTTGATAGAGTCGAGTGGGATTTTCTTTTTGCGACTCTGTCACAATTTGGATTCGGCACAAAATTTATTGCGTGGATAAGACTACTTCATGCCACACCCTTAGCTTCTGTCCACAAAAACACGTTCAGATCTGAACATTTCCCTCTAAAGCACTCCACCAGACAAGGTTGCCCTCCTGCTTGCAATATCTCTACGTGCCTCAGATATTTACGCAGGAAAAGAAAATTCTTTGGGTGGCACGCTGGGTCACTTCAGGCCCCTGTAATTGCAAATCATTTATTTGCTCCCTCTCTCTCTGATACAAAGTTTTGTGAGTGGTTAAATAAAGGGATTCACTCCTTTCGGGACCTTTTTGTTGAGGATAAATTCCCATCGTTCCAACAGCTTCAAACTAAATTTGATTTTTTTACCACACTCGCATCATTTTAGGTATTTGCAGCTGTGAGATTTTTTCAGGAAAAACTTCAGA
>NC_051055.1:202221-209721 GCF_904848185.1 Acanthopagrus latus | reverse complement strand
TTCCATTTTGCCCTTTGCCAATCATACCTATGGAAAAGTGTTAAGCTAAAATAAAAAAGAAAAAAAAAGGGTTTTGAAGTTAGCTGAACCAATGTTAAAATGATAGTTATTTTTCAATAGACATATTTTTTGTTTTTGTGAGAAAAAAGGTGGATGGTGGCAGTTGGACTCATTGGGTGCTCAGCACCCCTAAAGCTGTGACCCTAGAATCGCCCCTGGAGGGAGCCAGGCGTAAAAAATAAACAATAAATGTTTAAAATCAATTATAAAACGAACTGGAAGCCAGTGGAGTGACAGCACAGGGGTAATGTGTTTACACCTAGACGTGCCTTTTAAAAATCGGACAGCAGCGTTCTGAACAACTTGGAGATGCAAGATTAAAGACTGGCTGAGGCCGACATAAAGTGCATTACAATAGTCCAGTCTTGGACTGATGAAAGCGTGGATCGCCTTCTCGAGGTCCTGCCGACTTAAAAAAGGCTTCACTTTGGCCAGGAGACGCAACTGAAAAAAGCTTGTGCTTGACCTAATCTGTTTATCGAATCTGAGCCCACGGTCAAATGTTGCCCCAAGATTCTTTACATGTGGTTTTAAAAAGGGCACCTGAGTCCGAGAATTTAACATATATGACATAGACATTTGACATAGATGGCGTGCCAAACAAAATACATTTGTTCTTGCTGTCGTTCAAGTGCAAAAGGTTCAGAGCCAGCCACTGTTTTACATCAGTGATACAGTCCAGTAACTGAGTAAGTTACTGGACTGTATCACAAATATAACCATCAGCATAAAAATGAAAAGACAGATTGTGTTTTTTTATAATTGATCCCAGCGGTAGCAAATACAATGAAAACATAATAGGGCCAAGAATAGAGCCCTATGACACCCCACAAGAGAGGGATGCCTGTGAGGAGCAGAGGTCACCATTCATTACAGAAAAACTCCTATTTGACAGGTACGACCTAAACCATTGGAGAGTGGTGCCACGGATGCCTGCATACTGCTCTAGGCGAGATACAAGGATTGCATGGTCGACTGTATCAAAAGCCGCTGTGAGGTCCATCAGTACCAGCACAGCGGGGCTTCCCAGCATCCACGGACAAGGCTATCATTATGATATCATTATGCACCTTTAACAGTGCTGACTCAGTGCTATGTCGGGATCTGAAACCAGACTGACATTTATCGAGAACAGAGTTAATCTCTAAAAATATTTGTAATTGAATAAACACAACTTTTTCCAGTACCTTAGAAAGAAAAGGCAAGTAGGACACAGGCCTAAAATTGGACAGCACAGAGGGGTCAAGATGTGGTTTTTTGAGGAGGGGCCTAAGCACAGCGTGTTTGAAGGCAGCTGGGACAGACCCTGAGCTGGACAGACAGCAGTTTATAAAAACCAGCAAACATGATCCAACAGAACTAAAAACCTCCTTCAGAGACTTGGCTGGAATAATGTCTAAGGGACAGGTGGGTTTTAAGCCACTAACCACCTTAGTGAGAGATGACAGAGAAATAATCTCAAATTGCTCGAAAACAGCAGATTGTGCAGGAGGAGCACACACATCATCAGGGGACATAAACCTATTACTGATATTCTGCCTGACTGATGCCACTTTGTCTATAAGAAAAGAGACAAACTCTCCACAGGTTGTGGTGGAGGCATCGGACAGGACAGAAAAGCATGGGTTGATAACAGAGTCAATAGTTTTAATTAGCACTCTCAGATGATTAGAGCTGTTGGCTATAACAGAGGACAAATATTTGGACTTGGCCTCCTTCACAGCTGCCTGATTAGCAGCCAAACTGTCCCTTAACCAGCCCAGTGATACATGCAGTTTGTCCTTTTTCCACCTTCACTCAGCCTGTCTGCATTGTTGTCTGATCAGGCGGGTGTGGTTGTTCAACCAGGGATCGGCCTTGGTTTTGGTGCTTTTTTGCCGAAAAGGGGCAACAGAATCCAGAATTGCAGAGCATGTAGAGTGGAAAGTGGAGAGTAAGGTGTCTGGACAAAGGGGAGGAACCAGTCCACTGTCAGCATGCAGTTGAGAGTCCCTAAAGGCGACAGCAAACTCTCTGGCCGTTTATGGAGTAAAGATTTCGCGTCTGTGGGCTGGGGAAACAGGCTTATTGGCAGGTGGGGGGGCAGCAAATCAAAAACAATAGGGAGGTGATCCGAGATAGCAGTGACCACTATTTCTCTAAGGGAAACTGAAAGCCCATGAGAAATGATGGTGTGTTGGTGCATTAACAGACTGAGTGAGGTCAAACGAATCCAAAAGGCCTTTAAACTCATTTGCCAGTTGATTTACTGCACAATAAACATGAATATTAAAGTCCCCACAAATCAATAGTTTATCAAACTTTGGAATAAAATCAGACAAGAACTCAGAGAACTCTTGGAGAAAGTTCTTGTTAAAATTGGGTGGGTGATAAACTGTGGCACACAGCACAGGACAAGAGAGGTCGATCACAAACAACTGCAGCTCAAAGCTGGAATAATTATTAACGGTTATTATTTTGCATCTGAAGCTCTCTTTAAATATAGCAGCCACGACCAGCAGCTCGGGGGTGCTGAAGAAGGAACAGAGCTGGGTGGGAGGAGCTCCGAGAAGGCGCTGATCTCACCTGGTTTCAACTAGGTCTCTGTCAACAGGAGGAAATCCACATCATGTGAGATAGTCATTCAAAATAAGTGTCTTATTTGTGAGAGATCTGGGCCCGTATTCACAAAGACTTTTATCTTAGCGTTAGGAGTACTCCTAAATTGAACTAAAAGTTTTTATGTAGGAGTGGTTTCTTAAAAGTAATTCACAAAGCCACTGAGACCCACTTTTAGTTATCAAAACAGCAATGTCCAGTATATTGTAACATGCGTCAAAGACAATATGTTTATTGATCGAATGCAACTTTTTCCGATTGACAAATGGGACCAGTTTAAACTTGGGGAGCTCCAGTTATTTGTAAAAATTGTGGCGGTCATCTGTGATCTTAATCCCGTGCGAATCTGTCATGCACGTAATTTGTAGTTAGAAGTTAAAATTCCACCGCAAATTACCTACCACATTTCACCAAACACAGAGGTCATTTGATAATATTAGTCCCGTGCAAATCAGCATCTCTCTGATTTGGGGTCGTTTCTTTTTCTTTTTTTTCCCCTTTTCCCGGTCGAGAATTATGGAGGCTGCGTTGGGAATTATAAATGAAAGTTTTGACAGCATTTTGGGTTCAAATTCAGGAGGCTCATCAGAAGAGCGAAATCTCTAAAGATGATTAGATTTTTTACATGCATGACAGCATGCGGTAAGGAACACTTCTCCATCTTTCAACAGGCTCACCACTTACTATATTAAAAATATCCATATCTAACCGTTGTGCTGCTCCAGCAAGGGCTCCGGTGCGATCGACCCGGGGGATCATGTCAGTAAATTCAAGTTAAAACACAGACTTTGCTTATCCTGTGCCAATGTGCCGCATGAAACACAGACGTGGTGGGATAATTTCTAAATCACTTGAGGTCCCCAGGTAATACTAGTCCCGTAAGAAGACTGCATTTTAACTCCGGCGTTATTGGATTGTTTTGGTTGGTTGGGGACGTTATCGCGTCCCTCACTCCCCAAGATGTTTTGTGTTACGTCAACAGACCAAAGAGTTCTAATACAGCAAAAAAATATAATCACACTGTCATGTCTCCTGTTGTGTTGTCTTTGTATCTGGTTTTTGGTTTTGGGTTTTGATTTCATGTCCTTTTTTTTCTATGTCTTGTTGTGTTATGTGTTTTGTTTTTTCCTTGTCTTGTGTCTCATGTTCTGATTTTTCCATGCCCTCATGTGTCCTTTAAGTTCTCCTGTGTTCTCCCCTCTGGCTCCCTCTGCCTGTTGTCTTGTTCCCTCCTGGTCTGTTCCTCTGTGCTCCTCCCCCTCATTATCACACCTGGCTTCCTTCCTCCTCTCTCCTCACCTGTTCCTCGTCATGTCATTAGTGTCTGTGTATTTAGTCTCTGTGTTCCCCTCACTCCTTGTCTGGTCATTGTTTTCTTTTTCTGTTTGCTCTTGTTCATGCTCCTGTCCCGTTTGGTATGTCTTGGTTTTCAGTTTTCCATGTTTGAGTTGAACTGATTTTTGATTTGTACTTTGTCTAGCTGTTTTGCTTTGCTACTTTGTCTCGTTCTTGTTTGCTACTTTGTTTTTTTTTGCCGTTTGTCTGCTTTTGGTTTTTGTAAACAGCTTTTCAATAAAGCTCGCCTTTTGTTTTCTTTATCTTGCCTCCCGTGTGTACTGCATTTGGGTCCACCTTTCCCTTCCATAGTTTTCCCTTTAAACCCCAACCCTGACACACACACTTAAAACTGCTGGGTTGAAAATAACCCAATTTGGGTAACCCAACACTGGTCCCAAATTGGACCTGGCCAACGCTGGGTTCTTCTAGACCAGCAGGGTTGGGTTATGGGCTTGACCCAGCACCAAAAATGGGTTAAAAACAACTCTGCTGTTTATGTTATCCAAAAAATGGGCTAAAATCAAAACCATGTTGTTGGGTTAATGTTATCCAATAAATGGGCTAAAAACAGTCATGTTGTTGGGTTAATGTTACCAAAGAAGTGGGTTAAAATCGAAATGTTTGAGAGCAAAATGAGAATTAATTAATGAACATTAACCTCAGCATTGTAAAATGAAATTGTTTTTAAACATGAAATTATTCAACAAAACAAGTACATAATGTCCATTAATTTATTTGGACATTTCAAGTTCATCAAAACTGTGGAATACATTTTTAACACTGCTCATTAAAATGCCATTTTTTAACAAAGTCCAAGTAATAAACATATATACACAATAACCTAAATAGTAAAAACAGGGTTCATACACATTTTAACCAACACATTTCCATGACTTTTCCATGACTTGGCAACAAGTTTCCATGACAATACAAGACCTCTAAAACATCAATGAGTGCATGAAATGTATGACAACAATGTCAAAAAAAAAAAATTAAAAAATACCACCATGGAAATGTCAAAAAAATTGATCAAATGACAATGGACTTCATGCACAGCTCCACTACTTCCTGAGCTCAAGCCAGCTCCTTTCTTTATTTCCCGTCTTACATTATTAGACACACTGATTAATCCAGGTGTGTCTGACCTCACAACAATGGTCAGACACAACTGGATTAATCAGTTTGTCTAATAATGTAAGACAGAAAATAGAGGAGCTGACTGAAGTTCAGGAAGTATTGGCGCTGTGCATCAAGCCCATTATGGATTTATACAAAATAAACATTTGTTTATACTAACACTGATATACCAATTTACATAAGGTAAGGTATATGCTATTGTGCTCTGGAATAAATTCATGAGGCAGAAATGTTTTGGAGGTAACATGGTCTGAAAAATGAATAAGCAAATGAAGGTACCCAATAATACTTTAATAATAAAACATTATCCAGTAAATGCTGGTATCACATCAGGAGGTAACAGATAACCTGTACATCAAAGTGCACATACTTTACATCAAAGTGCACAAATGTTGCATCAAGGTGCACATACGTTACATCAAAGTGCACAAACGTTGCATCAAAGTGAACAAACTTTACATCAAAGTGCACAAACTTTGCTTCAAAATGCCAAACCTTTACATCCGAGTGCAAACTTTGCATCAGAGCGCACAAACGTTGCATCAAAGTGCACAAACTTCACATTAAAGTGCACCACTTTACATAAAATGCCAAACCTTTACATCAGATATCAAAACCTTAAATCATAGTGCAAACCTTACATCAAAGTGCTCAACCTTTACATCAAAGTGGAAGCTTTACAATGAGCAAGCTATAGCCCCCTCCCACAGAAACGATTCATTTTTTCATTTCTGCCAGCTTCTCATCAATTTGCTTTTCAATCTTCAGCAGAGACTCTTTCTTTTCTTTTGCAGTACGCCGGAAACTGTTGGATTTGGCTATGAATGTCGGTTTGCTTGTGCTTTCTCAGCATATTCATCAGCTGACTTTTCAAGGGCACAAATGTTGGCCTCAATTGTAGCCCTCTTTTTCAAATCATGGATTTCATTATTGAGGGCCTTCCGCTTCAGAGCAACAGTTTTTTTTTCTGTGACTCTTTTCTGGTCATCCAAGTAGGCATGATAATTCTGTCGAGCACCTGCTGCTGACATGAGCAGCTCTTTTGTGATGTTAACTTTTGTCACACCCCCAACTGATCGAACGTGGTCGACTATCAGTCTCTGCACCACCAAAGAGAGTTCTTTCTGATTCTCAACAACCATTTCTTTGTTGATTGAAAATCCTCATTCTACGCTGGCCTGCCCATGCGATAGGATGAGTACAAGCTTCATCAGATCCCACACTCTGCAAAAAGATGGCTTACTCCCTACTGTCTCATAGAGAATGCTGTCAACTCTTTGTTGGGATCAAACTCCCTGAACGCAGTGTGACAACAAGCCATGTCACAAACCTCCTTAAACTCTCTGAGGGTATCATCACACACTGCATCATCTATATGTTTACGTTCAACAAGTATGTGTTGGTCCTTGGATTTAGTCATTTGTCTTGGGTCAAGGCACTGCCTGCTTTTCACTAATGTGTGCTGCAATGGAGCCCTTTTCAGCAGCTTCTCAAGGAGGGTGATCAAAAGTCTCTTGCAGTCCAATCTCACCGCGATCGCCTGCCTCTCTGACACCTGTTTTGAGGATCTGAATTGATTCAGGGTGGTGTCTGCTGTAAATCCAATTACAATTTGTGAGGCATCCTTATGTAGCCGGTTGCCCTGGAAAGGCACCGCCAGAAGTTTGTGTGTGGATGCAGGTGCTTGTCCACCACAAATTGCCCCATCAGCCCTGCAAACAATTCAAACAAATAGAATATTTAGTTTGAATGAATAAATAAAATATTTATTTTGATCATGTAAAATAGAGTAGTAAACAATTAAAGAAAACAATGTAAGCAAGTAGCTGCACTTCGCAGACTTTTGTTCACATGTCTGAATAGGAGTGGGCTGAAGCTAAACTCATATTCCACCCCTTCTCCATAACTCTTGACTCTTCAGTAGCAAATTATGGGCCTAAATCATAACACAGCAATATACTTTCTTTTGTGTTGAACATATGCTGTGTGCTAGCTAACTGTATTGTCTGCATGTAATTACAATTTATCTCATTCTGGCTTTTAGTTATTATTAATAATAGCATAGATGATGCCTTGAGAAAGGTAGCTTACATCTAACAATGTTATGAGCATTATGAGGGCAATTTCTGGTGTTGGTGATGGATAGGAACATTAACTGTATTAAGACACACACATTTTGGTAATGCACAATCATGCGACAGGTTGTAAGTTTTAACATGTTATGATGTTTCAACTCATAATTCTGCACTAGGCTTAATTACTGGTAGGCTCTGATCATGACTAAAATGGAAATGGAGTGCAAAATACAATTTCAATTTCAAAGTGTTGTGTGTTTCTAATCATAATCAGTGTTTCCACTAGGATTTT